>NC_081185.1:65329826-65581069 GCF_029867415.1 Vicia villosa | reverse complement strand
TTGAACCCTTCCAGCCATATCTCTCCACTTTTGTGCATATCCTTTGAAACTTTCTTTTGGTCCCATAGACATGCCCCTTAGTTGAGTACGGGTTGGCGCAAGATCAGTATTGTATTGGTACTGTTTGTAAAAAGCAGCAGCTAATTCTTCCCAAGTATGAACCTTGGTATTTTCCAGCTGGTAGTACCACTCGAGTTGTGTACCCGACAGACTTTCTTGGAAGAAGTGAATCCACAATTTGTTATCCGTTGTATGAGGTTGTATCTTCCTTACATAGGATCTCAGATGTAGTTTCGGGCAAGAAACTCCATCATATTTTGCAAAGACAGGAACTTTGAATTTTGGAGGGATAACAACATCCGAGATGAGCCCTAGATCATTGAAATCTAAGCCAGGTATTTTTTGTATCTCCATAGCTTTCATACGGTCTTCCAGCTGTTGGTATTTGTCATCATTCGGTTCGTCCCCAGAATGATCATTTTCTTCATTTGAAGAGAGAGAGAGAGTTTAGCAGAACCCTGGTTGCTTTGATTGTCTTCTTGTTCATCATCACCGACTGTTTCAGGGATCGGTGGCTTTTTGAACTTTTTGACTGGGATTTTGATCTTCCTTTTCAGGTGACTCAAGCCTACAGATCCTTTGGGCTTCTTTTTCTTCTTGATTATCAGGGCTTTCAGTTCTTGTTGCTCCTTTGCTAGTTCCAGAATTGCCACTTGAACTTGGGCATTCTGTGCTTCGAGATTCTTGATGCTCATTTCAGATTCCATCTCTTCTGACTGAAATAAACAGCGAGAAGATGAGAAATCCGTCATGTGAACCTGTTATGCAATGTGTATGACTGGATGCAATGTGTATGCAATGTATGAAATGTATATGAATGCAAGGTATGAAATGTATATGCAATGCATGAAGTGAAATGTGTGTGCAATGTTTCAAGGATCTTAGAGTTTAGATTTGTTAAAGAAGAAACAAACGTTAGTTAATCAATTTATTCTTTTTTTCTTTGCCTCATTTGGGCTTACAAAATAAAATAAATGATCCTTCAGGTCTCCCTTGGACGCTTTCTCTTTGCCCCCAGGAATGTGTTGATCTGCTGTTCTTCTTGAAGCTGTCCGGTGAGCTCCAATATCCTTCTCTCATAGTCTTGACAGTATGATTTGAAGGTGTCTCTTTCCTCTTTGAGTTGAACCCAAGATTTTTGCAACTCTTCTAGGTCAGTTGGCATGTCCGGGTGTAGAATAACTTGAGGTTCATATCCTTCGACCTCTGGTTCAATAGTCACAGGTAGAACAGCAGGATATGGCATAAGGAGTTTCTGAGCATGAGTGTGGACCCATCTAAGGTAGGGTTCCATAGGAATAGAATTCCATTGCCCCAGAGTTTTGCTTTCTATTCTATAGACACTGCCCTATGCATGTATGAACCTTCGTCGGTGTCTATGAGAATCATTCTCGTAATCAAACACAATGCCATGGATAATCATGTCATGAGGACCGTTGCTCCTTGCATATCCGAATTGGCGTAGAGCTAAAGAGGGATTGTAAGTGATGCCTCCTTTGATGCCAAGGAGTGGCACATTAGGGTACTCTCCACAATGATCAATGATAGTAATGTCTCTTTGAAAGAAGTTGTTCCACCGGATATCTGAATGAGACAAAGACATAATCCTGCGAGACCATTGCATTCTTTGTTCATTTCTCAACACTGATCGGGGAAGATGAAATGTAAACCACCTAGCCAGTAGTGGTATACAGCACATGAGAGTTCCTCGTTTCTTCATGGTACGAGTGTGTAGAGAATGTAGAATGTCTCCCAGCAATGTTGGTACCGGGTTACGGATTAGGAAAAGGTTGATGATGTGTACACTTATGAACTGGTCGGGATTTGGGAATAAAACCAACCCATAGATCAAAAGTGCCATAACTTCCTCAAAAGCTGGATAACTTTTGTTTTCTAGCAGTAGTCGAGCCTTTTCCAACAAGAACTTGGCAAGCAAACCCTTAACTCCACTCTTTGTTTCCCAATTGGACTCGATTTCTGATTTCCGCAGATGTAAAGCAGCAGCAATGACTTCAGGTTTTGGAATCCTTTCTAAACCAGTGAAAGGTAATCGATTTCGAACAGGCAATCCAATTAGTTCAGAGAATTTTTCCAAAGTGGGTACCAACTGGTAATCAGGAAAGGTAAAGCAATGATGTTCAGGGTCAAAGAACTGGAACAGGACCCGTATCATGTCTTCTTCAAATTTTGAGGTAACCAAATGGAGTAGGTGACCATGCCTTTCAGTGAATTGAACATTCCTGGGGAATTCTGACACTAAGTCTTTTAGTTCAGATGGTACCGTTGAGATGTTGATTCAGATGTAATCTTTGGTGGCGGGAGCCATTACCTGCAAAAACAAAGGTAAACTCTTTGATCCTTGAAGTGTTTGGTGCAAAAATGATATGCTTATGATGCAAACATGTGGCACACAAAAACAAATCAAACAATAGCCTTAGGTTTAAAGGCTTGCATGGAGCTGATAGGTGATACCCTCCCCACTGAAGTTGAGTTGGTTAAAACCTGTCCTAGAATAGTATTCGGGTTCTATGATCCTTGGAAGTAACATCTCAATACGGCGCTCGAGCGGCCGATCAAAATATTCCTCGAGGATAACTAACTTCGATCAATTTCAAAGCTAGCCACTTAATAGGCCATAAGTCAAGTTCAACTAAAAAGGTTCTAAGACAAATTAGTGTTTAATGACATTTCGGAAGCCTAATATACTCCTTGATCGTTTTCAAGGGACATCAGTATAAACCAAAGTATCGCACTAACGATGACTACCAGATCAACCGTATCGGTACATGCCGTACAGTTTCCTTGGTCTATTGTCATATACTTAAGGTATCTCGAGATTCGGGTTAGAATCTTTCACACAAGCAAAATACCCAAACAAACCTCTGAAAAATAGAGCAATCAAGTCAAACAATTGAAAACATCGACCTATTCTCTTAAGGTAACCCCTTTTGAAAACATTTTGTTTTTTGAAAGTATCTCCCCAGCAGAGTCGCCAGTTCTGTGGACCTCCGTTTTTTATCCCGGGCCATACCTCTGTTCTGGAGAGATACGTGAACTGACTCTTTTTTATCGCTTAATGCTTTCGCATTTTGAAAATTCACAGAGTCGCCACCGACCTTTTATTTTATCCAATTAGGGAAAGGTTTATAAAAGAAACAGAAAAAATACCTTTAAGAAATTCTGGGTAAGGGGGTAGGTTATACAAAGGGAAGGTGTTAGCACCCTTTGTATCCATGGTTATCCATGGGCTCTTAAGTTTGCTTAGCTCACTTGTTTTTCGATCACTTTTCAATTGCTTTAGAATGCTCATATGTGGTTTCAAATACTTTTGTAAATTGAATTTTGTAATGATCCGTGTGTGGATGTATACAAAATGCTTGTTTATCTTTCGAAAGATGTTTTGAAAAGAACGTTAACTTTGTAATAATCCGTGTTTGGATGTATACAAAGTATTGCCTTTTTTGAAAGTTTTGTTTTGAAAAACAACAGTGTATGAGAATTTTGTTTGTTTTGATTTGAGCAAGCAAACTAGGAGGTCTACCTTGAGTTGTAAGGTCTTTATCCTATTTCCGTTAAAAATCTATCCTTTCACCGGATATAAACAAAAGGTTCGATTTTGTACTCGAAACAGTAGAATTTTGACTTTGATTTTGAAAAGAATGAGAAGGGATTACCTTAAGAGGTGCAAGTGTGATTGTGTTTGTATTCAGATATTTTATCTTTGAAGTTAGTGATCTAACGGTTCAATTTTATCTTTGACATACACGCAGTTTATATTTGCTGGAAATTAAAATGCGGAAATGTAAAGTGCGGAAAGTAAATCTACGCTATTACATCGATTGTGCAGGAAATATAAACTAGCCTATTTACATGAATTTGACATCCTATACATTTATCTAGGAATTTAAATTGCAAGAAAAATAAAAGGCATGTTTTTGAATTTTTTATGATTGATTTTAATTATAATTAATGCATGATTAATAAAATTAAAATGAAGAAAAAAGATGAAAATAGATTTAAACCTAGAAATTAAGTTTAAAATATGTACAAAATATTTGTTAATTAATTTTAAAACAAAACTAATTTTTTTGGAATTTTTGGAATTGATTTGAAATTGATTAAGTTAATTAATACATAATTATGAAAAAAATTATACAAATAATTAAAACTTAGAGAGAAAATTATTCAAAATATGTACAAAATTAGTTTATAATATATAAACAATATTTTATATAAAGAACAATTTTTTTTATGATTTTTTGATTGGTTAGAATAATTAAAAAGCCAATATATAAATATATACTAATTAATTATGCAAAATATTGAATTTTTGAAGAAAAATAAAATATTTTTATTTCAGAAAATAATATATTATTTTAGAAGTCTAAAAAATATTTTTTGTGTATTTTTTGGATTTTTAAAACTATTTTTAATTAATTTTGCAAAGAAAATTAAAATAAAATAGAAAATAAAAGGATACATGATCAGGTGTGGTGGATAAGTGTGGTCTATGGTGTGGATCACTTGTCTGGTGCGTTGGATGAGCTGGCTAGCGGATCTGATGGTCACCAGCATGAGGGACCATACCACATGATGTACCTGCAAAACACAGAATCCAAGATTAATTCAAAAAACACGCGCGCGCCCTCCAGCCAATCAGAGGACGCCACGCATCGTCTTCTTCCTCAGGATGGGCTTTTACACCTTTCATTTGCAGGTGGTGTAAAAACTCCAACCTTTTACACCTGTTGAAAATAGCGAATACTAGCAAACACTAATATAAATCTGGCGCGATACCATGGTTCAGTTCGTATTGTTCATGCGATTCTAATGGTACCATTTAGAGTTCATAATTTTGCATGGATAGTAAAACCCCAAATTTAAAGGTTCGAACCCTAAAATGGTGATCCTACGTATAGGCGTCCAAACTTCAATTAAGTTTCCAGAAATGATTAGGACCTCAAACCAAACACAAATACATGTCTACATCTTGTTAAACATGCATGAATGACCAGATACGAGTTGATTTAGATTTGAACAAATTATGACCTGTATAGCTCGATTTAGTGAGCTTCAAGGTTTGCAATTGATTGGAATACGTTCAATGATACTTGAGGATTGTATTTGAGTGTTTAATTTGAACTGAAACAAGATAGAAATTAAAATTCGAATTTTGAATTTCTTTGAAAAATTTCAAGTGATTACAAGTGTGTTATCAGCAAGGCTTTGTTTCTGAACTTGTTCCTTCTGATTGTGAAGTGTTTGGAAGTGTTTATTTTGTGTTGATATTGAGTGGAAATATGAAAATGAAAATTACAAAGTTTGGAGATTTTTGTGAGAATTTTGTGAGCTTTCTTGCTATCTCCCTTTGCTATTTCGTTCCCCCTTGATTGTTGGAGTATGCTAGCCTATTTATAAGCCATGGAGTGCTTAGAATTGAAGCTAAGAAGCCTTAATTGTCTTTGTTGGAATCTTGACTTTCAAACTTAAAATTCAAGCAACCATTGCTTCATTTTTCCACACTCTTGCCATAGACTTGCTTTGCACCTTCCTTGCTGCATAATTAAGTCCCATGTGGAGACTTTAGCTTAGAAAATAAGCTATGCTTTATCCTTTCTTTTTTTCCTTTTTAATTTAATCTTAAATGATAAAATTAAATCAAAAAATGGAGAAAAATGTTATGGGCTTGGTCTTGGTCGTGGGAGGCCCATAATAACATGGCAAACATGTTTGAACCATGAAAACTTGGCCCCATTTGGAAAAAATGCATTTTTGAGCAATGTTGGTTTTATGCATTTTCCAAAATTTAGCCAACTTCAACAAGGTGTAAATCCCTCAATTTTTGTCATATGAACGAGATCTTGCACTTTTTGGAAACCTCAAAGAGCCCTCTAACCAATGCCTTTGGTCTCATGTCAAAATGATTTTTGATGCTCTTTGTGTGTCCTTTTGAAAAAAGTGTCTTTTTGTTGACTTTGAAAATGACCTGTAATGTCTTTGATCATATTTTTCAAATGGTGAATCCAATGACCATGGGATCAATGGAATTTGAAAGATAATTGAATTTCCTTCAAAATGAGCTTTGGTTTGAATTTTTTGGATGAAGGATGAGAGAGTTATGATCAGTCAAAGTTGAGTTGACTTTTCAGGCAAAAACCCTAATTTTGAATCTTAGGGTTTTGTTGATTTTTGATCTTTCCTTGATGAATTATGATCATCCAATGATCAAATGATGAATCCTTTGACAAAATATGGACTTTGACAAAAAATTTCATTTTTGACTGTCTGTTGACTTTTTTGGTCAAACGGGTCGTCTGTTGACTGTTTGAGCTGCTGACGGTGCGTCTGAGTGAATTGAAGTTTGAAAATTTGTATGATGGTACTTTGAGATATATGGATGTGTATGAAATCCATTTGAGCTCTCAAAAACTTGTTTCTCCTGTAAAAACAAGAAAACCCTAGTCAGGGACTGTTTATGTAGGAGACAGTTAAGCGTACCTGATTTTTGTGCAGTGTTGAGTCTCTTCTAATCGCGTGATATTCAGAAGACTTCTAGAACAAAAATCTTGGAATTTTGAATTGTGAAAGATTGATTTGATTGATGGTACAAAACACTGAGAATTGTACTGCCAGCAGTTTGGCTGTCGACTGACTGTTCAGGTATTGACGTAGCAGTTAGAGTGAAAAATCAACAGTCAAAGTTAATTTTCTTTTTTGTTGTTTTTGTTTTATGTGAAAAATGAAAGTTATTTACATGACTTGTTAAAAACACAGACATAATAAATAACTGTATGCGGGCAAAATTACCGATAATAACCCTGAAAATCATTTAATGCACAGAAAAATGAATATTTGACTGGCAGAAAACACATAAAATATTATCTGAGTAATTAAGCAATATTATGACAAGTAATACAACATTTAATACTGACAGTACAAATATTACATACTATATTGAACAGTACGACGAATAAACGGTACATTTAAGAAATAAGAAATACGGCAAATTTTAAGAATGACGATTGATAACCCATGCTACAAATAGTAACATGTAGATGATTGGGAGCATAAGCATCCCAGGTACACAGTGTTCCGGGCTATGTAGACAGAAGAAAGACATGATCACCGTAGCAATGGTGATGACCATAAGAAAACACGTTTCCCACCGCTTCGCCATTTTGTCGGGGAAGAAGAAAGGATGGATTATGAAGTAGAAATTTGAGAGATGAATTAGAATTTGATGTGAGATTTTTATGAAAAAATGAGAGGTATTTATATAATGGAAAGAAGGATAGAGACGTTGGGGAATGATGTGATTCCGTACAAAAGGAAAATTTGAGTGGAAATAAGATTTGAAAGAAAGTGTATGATAGTGTTGGGAAAAAGAGAGATGTAGAGAATAAAGTTAGGATTTGATTTTTGAAAAAGAGATTTGAAAAGATTTTTGAAAATAATGGAATATAGTACCAAAATTAGTGGGAAACAAAAGATAATAATAATCTACTTGTTACCAGTACAGTCTGAGTTTCCTGATTCTGCGCCTTCAAAAAGATTTAACTCTGTACCAATTGTGTCAGTACTATTTATCTTTAAATAAATAAATAGCATGTGTGAAGTAATAAACAGTATTTGGCGTTTGTGTAAGAATAAATTCAACTGCAAGTCAAATTACTGTATAAGAAAAATTCTAAAAACTAAGTATTTCATATGTCAGGATATTTGTTGAAATAAAAATCCATGATTATATGAGACTCTTAATTTTCAGATTGGAGTTTTCTTGAAAAAAGATGCGGGCAAATTTTGGGGTATAACAGACTCTAATGAAACATTTGCAAGCTAGATATTATGACACGTTAATGGGAATAGATTAGGAAGTGCGTGGGAAGTAGCAACTGATGACCGTTCAAGACGGTCACTAAGTCTCATGACCTTCGAGAGGTCGTTCGACGTGTACTTACGGAACTGTCCCTCGTGGGAAGGTTCTCTATGTGGAACGCATCCTATCTAAGGACGATATCGAGTGAAGAGAAATCCCTACAGGCTATCGATGAAAGATGTATAAACGGAAATCCAAACCCTACAAGTTAGGGGTATACGGGAATAAGCACGGGATGACCGTTCTAGACAGTCACTAGATCTCATGGCCATCGAGAGTCCAATCGACATGCGTTAATGAAGATGTCCTTCGTGGGAAGGACACGTGGTTGTAAAAATACAAAGATGTAAAAGGAAAATCCCTACGGGCTAGGGAGTGCGTAGGAGTAAGCATGGGGTGACCGTTCGAGACAGTCACTAGATCTCATGGCCATCGAGAGGCCAATCGACGTATGCTAACAAAGGTGTCCTTCGTACGAAGGACATGATTTTAAGAATAGGATCCCTATAGGCTAGGGAATACGTAGGGGTACCTGCAAAATTGAAACACATAGATACTCGAAGCATATAAATTGCAAACATATAATAAGTACATAAGCCCAAAAGTCTTAGGTTCATAGGTTCGACGTAGCGGCTCTTGGGAGCCAACCTTTTTATAGGGGGGGTTCTAGAAGGTCTCATGGGGTCGTTCGTAGCCTCCGAGACTTTTTGTCTCTTCGGATTTTGGAACGACTCATTTTATCCATGAGGTTCGAATTTTTGGGGTAGGATCTCGGAGAGATCAGCCAAGTATCCAGTCCAGCCCTCAACAAAGTCAAGCCTCGTTTTGGACATTTTCGAATACTCAACCCACTCCGAGTGGAGTTATCAATGAGACTCGTAGGCGATTCATACTCCCCTATTGATCTCAAAGTTAACTCCCACACTTAGGGTTTAACACAACATAGAAAATACCAGCAATGCATATAATATATAATCAAACATTTTAAGGCAGACAAATAAACATTTAATCAAAAAAAAAACAAAAACAAAAAAATAAATAATTTAAAATTTATTAAAAAAAAAGATGAACCTGCCCCAAACCCTAAAAATGGCAAGTTTGCCAACCTTAAAATGCGCCCAAGCCTAAACCCTGCCAAAACCTATAGGAGCATAGTATTCACCATTTAAGTGTTCCCCAGCAGAGTCGCCAGCTGAAGCAACCTGCCTAAAATTTATAACTTAGAGAGTCGCCACCTATTCTACTAAGGCGAATAGGAAACCTTACGTAGTATAGAGATCAGGGTAAGATACTATATTCAGGTCGAGGGAAGGTGTTAGGCACCCTCAACCCTTTCCTAAAGGTTAACATTGCAAAGATAAGGGTTATGGCAAAACATAAAGAAAGGTAACAAACAATTAATAGGGTTAAAGACATGATTAAGATTTGGAGGAAGGGGACTCGCCTTGTTGCCAAGTGCCTACGTACCTCCTTATGGAGGATCAGAGTCTACGTAGTTCGGGGAGGGTTGTACGCCTTAGAATTGAATTTGATGTGTTTTGAAGTTGTTTTAAAATGCGAAGTTCGAAGGTATTTTGAATTACCTTATCGTAGTTGTGAACATCGCAGAAAAGATGAAAATCTGTAGTATCGTGGTTTAGTGTGTTTTAAGTTTTGGGCGTACAACCCTGGTTTTAATTTGTTACCATTAGTCGCGATAATCAATAGGTTTGATTACCATGGCTAACGGATTAAAGGGAGGATTGCTAACCACTATAATCGATTGATTCAATTATCGCGAATAGCAAATGTGCGTATTTTAATTACCGTTACTCCTCATAATCGATAGATTCGATTACAAATAATAACGAATTGATAAAAATTGCTAATCATCGTAACCAATAAGATGGTTAAAACCATTTAGCAAAATAAATATTATTTTAATTTATATTTATTATTGGATTTGATTAATTAAATTAATCGATTGTTAATCATTGCGACCAATAGGTTTAATCGGGACGAATAACAAATAAAATCTGAAACTTTGGCCAGGGGCCAGTGGGATTGGACAAATCCTAATATATATATATATATATATATATATATATATATATATATATATATATATATATATATATATATATATATATATAAAACCTTTCTAGGGTTTGTTGTGATTTTTGTAATTAAAATTACAATAAATTAAATTGAATAATTTTGAAGAAGAAAAAAAAAAGTCAGGAAAATAATTATCACCATTCTAATCCTAATTTGATTATATTTCCCTAATCCTAATTTAAATAAATAGATTGAATTAAACCATATTTAATTATTATTTAAATTCTAAACAATTAAATAATAATAATAATACAAATTATATGAAGAAACCTGGCTGTGATCCTATGTGGTACGCTCTTGAGGATCCATGGTGGAGCCTCATGCTGTGAAGCGTCAGATCTGGTCTGCGTGGGATCTGGTGGTCTTGGCGTGAGGGTGTACGAAAGATGCATGTAGTCTCGTTACACCAGATCTGCAGGTGTGAATTCTCAAAGAAAAATAGAAGAAAAAACGCGTCCTTGGTGAGGATCGATCCCAGGTCACTGGGGATAGGTACACGCGCCTTTTGCCATTCGGACCAGATGCGTCTGTTGTCAATCTCATCATCGTAAACGTAAATAAACGAATTTAAACGGAATGAAAACAAATTGAAAAACCAGCGCCCAATTGCTCTTCTTCTTCGTGGTGTTTTTTTCCAGAAAACACAGCAGCGTCTTCTTGTGACCATATCACCTGTAACATAATCAAATGTCAAATACGGATTATAAATTAAATTGAAGGGCATGGATCAACTCGGTTTGATCCCCTGAGCAAGATAATAGCCTTGGTTTCATCCAATTTAACCTGTATTGAATAACCCCAATTTAGAGCTACAAAACCCTATATATGGCAAGTTCTGGTTCCTGCGGTTAAACTCCGATTGAAGCATTACAATAGCTTCCAAACATCATTCTAAGCACAGCCACACAATCAAATCATATCAGATACGCGTATATATATGAAATCGACACTAAAAAAAAGCTTAAACCAAGAGTTATGGGATTCGGTTCTTGGAGGCCAGCACCCTCTTTTTTTCTCCGCCGCCAGCCCCCCTCTGCTTTGTACCTCCAAATTCTTATATATGGCCTTAGTTTTAGGTTAACAGAAATCCAGTCTCTCAATGTGATTGTCTTGTTTTGGGAAGATTTGATTTAATTTGTACAAAATCCATTTTAATCAAGAAATTGCACTTGATTGCAAATCACCATTAAAACTTCCCAATTTTGATCCTTTTCTATTTTCAACCTTTTTCACATTTCTGCTTGGCTATTTGGGGTGTACATCACAACAAGACTTCTTTTCTCTTTTTTTTATTTATTTATTATTTAAGTGAATAAAAGAAATCAAATGATTAAAAAATTAATGAAACTAATGCTAATCCTATTAATACTAAATGATAACCCTAATATAATAAATAAAAATAACACTAATATAATATATTTTAATAAATCCTAATGATAATCCTAAATATTAACAATGATTAACTAGTAAAAATAAATGAAATTAAAAAAAACAAATGTTAGTGAAAAGAAATGTAATCACAAAAAATGATAAAACCCTTGTCCTAATTGGGCCCAAGTGTTTGGGTCCCAAAATACCTGTTATCCACACCTCTATTCCAATTTATAAGAGAATGGGTTAACAATAAGAATGTTAAATCCCCCGACCCTTAATTTAATTCCCTTGATAAATTACTTTACCGGAAATGATTGGGCAAATTTTGGGGTATGACAGCTGCCCCTGTTCAATCTTCTTAAACCTGAAGAATCGGATAGGCACGTCTGCCTATCGTGATCTAAAGGTAGAAGATGATTGAACACTGAGAATGCCCTGAAATTTGCTCTTGTCGGGAAGAAGCTCTGTGGGAGATGGGCTTACAGATGCCACCCAAGGTAAATACCCTTCTTTTTTAGAATGTGAAGCAGATGCTTTCGAAAGGAACCACCTGCTTTGATTGTAGCACGGCCTAAAAAGGCAACCTAAATTTTATGCAATGTTATGATGCATGCGATGTATGATGCAGTGAACTTCTCAAAATAAATGAGAGCGGTGTATGTATATGCATTATGTATGAATGAGGCATGTTAGTTGAATGATGCATGATTGTTAGTTATGTTAATTGAAAGTAGTAACTTTGGAAAAGAAAAATAACCTTGTTTGTTGGTGAAGTTTTGAAGAAGATCACTGCCAAGGGACTAACGTGATAAACCCAATTGAAGTATTGTTTGAGAAGCCTTGTGATCTGGGAAAATAAATCCCTATTCGCAAAGAGACGTAGCTTCAGAACTCGGTGCCATATCACTGCCAAACGGACTAACGTGATAAGACGTAACGCGATGGTTACGATTTAGGTTTGAAATTGAGGGTGCCATTATCACTGCCAAGGGACTAACGTGATAAGACGTAACGCAATAGGTTACGATTTGGATTGAAATTGAAGGTGCCATTATCACTGCCAAGGGACTGACGTGATAAGACGTAATGCAATAGGTTACGATTTGGATTGAAATTGAAGGTGCCATTATCACTGCTGTGATAAGACGTAACGCGAGGGTTACGATTTGGTTTGAAATAGGAGATGCCATTATCACTGCCGTGATAAGACGTAACGCGAGGGTTACGATTTGGATTGAAATAGGAGGTGCCATTATCACTGTCGTGATAAGACGTAACGCGAGGGTTACGATTTGGATTGAAATAGGAGGTGCCGTTATCACTGCCGTGATAAGACGTAACACGAGGGTTACGATTTGGATTGAAATAGGAGGTGCCATTATCACTGCCGTGATAAGACGTAACGCGAGGGTTACGATTTGAATTGAAATTGAAATTGGAATAGTATTTGAAATTGGAATTGAAATGGGATTTGAAATAAAAATAGGAGTTTGGAATTGGAATTGGAATGGGAATCGAAATAGGATCTGGAAAAAATAGGAGTTTGGAGTTGGAATTGGAATGGGAATCGAAATAGGATCTGGAAAAAATAGGAGTTTGGAGTTGGAATTGGAATGGGAATTGGCTTTGAGGTAACAGTCAGACGCGAACTAACTACCAAACGAGAATTGGATTTTGAAATGTTTTGGACTGCTAATGAAGCTGGGCCTCTGTGATATGCAGTATGTGAATGCGCTAGATGATATGTATATGCTAATGCGTATGTACGTATGTTTATGAGTCAAATGGACGGCAAGGTTGCTATCATCGGTAGGGTTACCGGGATACATCAATCAGGTGATTGGAAATGAACCAACAATAAGGTTACTGGCATCGGTAAGGTTACTGGGAAGCAGATGGATAGTATAGCTTAGCACCAGAGTTTTGCACTGGATGTTTTGATGTATGGGACAGTGCTTATGCATATGTTGATTGATGTAATGAGTGGAATGAAATAATGTCTTCTATAAGACTACCTGAAAAGGTTTCTGGAATGGACATGAACATTTGTCTTAAAGAAGCCTACCTTAAAAAGGTTTTCAGCAGAGAAAGAGGAATGTCTTAAGGGTGACTACCTGAAAAGGCTGGAAGAAATGTCTTAAAAGACTACCTAAAAAGGTTCTTGGAAAGGATAATGGATGTCTTAGAAAAGACTACTTAGGAAGGTTCGTAGAATGTCTTAAAGAAGACTACCTGAAGGGATTCCTGAAAAGGATGCCAAATTGTTTGAAAAAGACTACCTGAAAAGGTACTTAGAACAAGAATGTCTCGAAGAAGACTACCTGAAAAGGCACTTAGGAAAGGAATGTCTTGAAGAAGACTACCTGAAAAGGTACTTAGAAAAAGAAATATCTTGAAGAAGACTACCCGAAAAGGCACTTAGAAAAGGAATGTCTTGGAGAAGACTACCTGAAAAGGAACTTAGAAAAAGGAATGTCTTGACGAAGACTACCTGAAAAGGTACTTAGAAAAAGAAATATCTTGAAGAAGACTACCTGAAAAGGTTATTGGAAATGACGATGATTGTCTTAAAGAAGACTACCTAGAAATGTTCTTAGAATGTCTTAAAGAAGACTACCTGAAGAGGTTCCTGAAAGGATGATAAATGTCTTGGACAAGACTACCTGAAAAGGCTAGAAAGGATCGTAGGATTTGTCTTAAAGAAGGCTACCTGAAAAGGTTCTTAGAAAGAGAATGTCTTAAAGAAGACTGCCTAAAAAGGGTTTTTGGAATGTCTTAAAGAAGACTACCTGAAGAGGTTCTTAGGAAAGAATGTCTTAAAGAAGACTACCTAAAAAGGTTATCGGAAATGATCATAGGATTCGTCTTAGAGAAGACTACCTAAAAAGGTGTGGTGTAATGTATCAGCCATTGTATGTAATGCATGAGTTATATGTACTTGCTTGGTACTCGAATGATATGTTGTTGATAACCAAAGCGTATGCGAAATGTTGTGAGGTTGTTGGATAAGGTAGGGTGTGATGCTAGCGCGATTTCCCAATACCTGTTTTGTTCGAATTTTGAAGATCGTAGTTAGGAGGAAGAATTGTTCGAAGCTGCAGAGTATGAAAGTGTCTTTTGTTGTGCGCTTTATGGATTTAGTATCCATTTCCCCATTATTTTAGTGGAAGAAGATGCTTATGAGGGAAATGCCCCAGGAAATAACCTTGTCATATGCTCCGACGTTTAGATTGAAGGGTATGCCCTTGACTTCCCAGATATGGAGGGTTACCCATGGTGTTCTATCCTTTTGAATTTGAATTCTTCCCATGTTTGACATGCCCCTGATTGAAATTGCTTCGAGATGTGACCCAGGTCGATTGGACCTTAGGAAGAATGCCCCTAGTTAATAGGATGTTTGGTTGTATGCCCCTGTTTAGGAAAACCCTCTGGACGTGGTTTCCCCATTCAAGAGTCTTTATCAGAAATGATCGCCTTTGTGCTAAGTGTGTATTCGTAAATGGCGTTGTATCCTTCGGAAGGTAATTCTAATTTAATGCGAATGCAAGTTTTGAAATCGAGGTCCGGCATGAATTAAGACTGAATGATTAGAAACGAATGTTTGAAGAAGCGTAGTGATTAGAAATAGTTTTAACAAACATAGGAGTCAGTATAACAGAATCCTGCTAAATATGCTTTCGTGGTTAACCTTGCCTCAATTAGGACTTTTAAATGTTGTAACTTGGCCTGGTTCATGTTTTAAGAAACAACGGATATAAGGCTCAAAATTTATTTAACCCACCCATTTCTCCTTGATGTTCTCCAAGTCCTAAAGATTCGACTAATCTAATGAATGTGCTTTGTTTGTAAGAGAATCGGTTTTGATGTTGAGTAGAATCCTTAGTAGAGATCCAAGCACCGATGAAAAATGTTGTAAAGATCCAAGCATTGACAGGAAGCTTTGGTGATTTAGCAGTCACAAGATTATCCTTTGTATTTCGCCTTTGTTTTTATCCCTTATTTTTGCATGAACCAATTTCTTTGAATTTGATCCATCGGGATGCCCTAATTTTTGCCTAAGTCGTTTTATTTTCTTTCATGGAATTTTCCACTTTGACTTAGCGGGCGCTTTTCTTTTGAAGGCTCCTTTTGAGATTTGATCCTTGGATATTGAATGTTGTGACTGCCATGTTGATTTTGACTTGCAAGCTTCGCCTTTGATACTTCCTCGATCTTGAATAATGTAATGAGGAAGAGAATTGTTGTGAATGTTATCTCCATTACTTCCTCAATCTTGGATGAATGCGAGGAAGGAGATACGCTTGAACCTTTGCTTGAATCCTTGTTTGGATTGATTAATTCTCTTGACAACCAAAATACACCATTGAATTAGTCAAAATCTACCCTGCCCCTGGTTGAAATCAAGGTTTATTTGAAAAGTAGAAACAAACTCCAACTCCTGGCTCGAGGGGGTAACGAGGGATTAACATCCTTATGTCTCCACTGTTTGGGAATTAAAACAATGCCTGTACATCCTCGGTTCGGTCTTACTTCGAAAGCATATGTTTAGCGAGACTTAGTTATTTGTATTTGTCATTCTCCCTCAAGTTTGTTAATAATTGAAAGTTGAAATTGAAATGGAATAGAGGGGTGCGAGTAGAAAATCGTAGTAGTGAGCGAATGAAGCGAATGAATTGATTTCAAACATGCATGATTATTTTATTGAATTACTGTTCGAAAGATACAACGTTTTACATCAAATAGCATTTCGTGATCGTAGGAGTTACAACTTGAAGGATAGACCTATTAATCCTGAGGGCAATCTCCTTTGTAAGTCTGTTGACCATCTACTCCTTAGTTCGTGGAATTGTAGGAGTGAAGGGTAATCTCGAATTCTCCTTGGGCACGTCGAATCTGTCGGGAATGAATTGTTAGCGGTGGGTTTTCGTCGTATCGGAACTTCACGAGTTTCCTTTGACTTAACCTCTTTTGCTTTTTCCTAAGGATAGTATCACACCATTTGCAATCTTCAGAGTTTGTAGATTGATATAGAAAACACACGACCTTTTTGCCCCTTGGTGGGGAGTTAACATATGTTGCTAAGCATCTTCGTTCAGGATGTTGCCCCAGTTGGACTAGCCCTTGCCCCCAGGTTATCGTAGAGCGTCCTTGTAACTTTGATATGTTCTAAGATGAACCCCTTTATGACTAGATACCTCTTAAGTGTATCTATGAGAGAACTCCTTTGTTGAACTAATCCTTGCTCGATGATAACCTTTGATGTATTTATGATCCTGTTACGACAAGGCATGGACATGCGGCTGGCACGGTAATAGCTTATCTTCCTTTCTCCATAGTTTATGATCCTTTTATTTTTCTCCATGAGTTTCAGGAAACCGGCTAGCACGGTGAGTATGGATGCGGGTGAAGATGGAAATGCAAATGTGTATGTAAATGTATGAATGCCTGAGAATGCGAATGCGTGCGTATGCAAAGGACTCCTTTATTATTTGTATATTATGACTCCTTGTATGTAATGCAACGCGGACGTGCGATAGATACAATCCTAAGGATAGCCTATGCGGGTTTAGGGATAACATTAGACTCTAATGAAACATTTGCAAGCTAGATATTATGACACGTTAATGGGAATAGATTAGGAAGTGCGTGGAAAGTAGCAGCTGATGACCGTTCAAGACGGTCACTAAGTCTCATGACCTTCGAGAGGTCGTTCGACGTGTACTTACGGAACTGTCCCTCGTGGGAAGGTTCTCTATGTGGAACGCATCCTATCTAAGGACGATATCGAGTGAAGAGAAATCCCTACAGGCTAGGGATGAAAGATGTATAAACGGAAATCCAAACCCTACAAGTTAGGGGTATACGGGAATAAGCACGGGATGACCGTTCTAGACAGTCACTAGATCTCATGGCCATCGAGAGTCCAATCGACATGCGTTAATGAAGATGTCCTTCGTGGGAAGGACACGTGGTTGTAAAAATACAAAGATGTAAAAGGAAAATCCCTACGGGCTAGGGAGTGCGTAGGAGTAAGCATGGGGTGACCGTTCGAGACAGTCACTAGATCTCATGGCCATCGAGAGGCCAATCGACGTATGCTAACAAAGGTGTCCTTCGTACGAAGGACATGATTTTAAGAATAGGATCCCTATAGGCTAGGGAATACGTAGGGGTACCTACAAAATTGAAACACATAGATACTCGAAGCATATAAATTGCAAACATATAATAAGTACATAAGCCCAAAAGTCTTAGGTTCATAGGTTCGACGTAGCGGCTCTTGGGAGCCAACCTTTTTATAGGGGGGGTTCTAGAAGGTCTCATGGGGTCGTTCGTAGCCTCCGAGACTTTTTGTCTCTTCGGATTTTGGAACGACTCATTTTATCCATGAGGTTCGAATTTTTGGGGTAGGATCTCGGAGAGATCAGCCAAGTATCCAGTCCAGCCCTCAACAAAGTCAAGCCTCGTTTTGGACATTTTCGAATACTCAACCCACTCCGAGTGGAGTTATCAATGAGACTCGTAGGCGATTCATACTCCCCTATTGATCTCAAAGTTAACTCCCACACTTAGGGTTTAACACAACATAGAAAATACCAGCAATGCATATAATATATAATCAAACATTTTAAGGCAGACAAATAAACATTTAATCAAAAAAAAAAAACAAAAACAAAAAAATAAATAATTTAAAATTTATTAAAAAAAAAGATGAACCTCCCCAAACCCTAAAAATGGCAAGTTTGCCAACCTTAAAATGCGCCCAAGCCTAAACCCTGCCAAAACCTATAGGAGCATAGTATTCACCATTTAAGTGTTCCCCAGCAGAGTCGCCAGCTGAAGCAACCTGCCTAAAATTTATAACTTAGAGAGTCGCCACCTATTCTACTAAGGCGAATAGGAAACCTTACGTAGTATAGAGATCAGGGTAAGATACTATATTCAGGTCGAGGGAAGGTGTTAGGCACCCTCAACCCTTTCCTAAAGGTTAACATTGAAAAGATAAGGGTTATGACAAAACATAAAGAAAGGTAACAAACAATTAATAGGGTTAAAGACATGATTAAGATTTGGAGGAAGGGGACTCGCCTTGTTGCCAAGTGCCTACGTACCTCCTTATGGAGGATCAGAGTCTACGTAGTTCGGGGAGGGATGTACGCCTTAGAATTGAATTTGATGTGTTTTGAAGTTGTTTTGAAATGCGAAGTTCGAAGGTATTTTGAATTACCTTATCGTAGTTGTGAACATCGCAGAAAAGATGAAAATCTGTAGTATCGTGGTTTAGTGTGTTTTAAGTTTTGGGCGTACAACCCTGGTTTTAATTTGTTACCATTAGTCGCGATAATCAATAGGTTTGATTACCATGGCTAACGGATTCAAGGGAGGATTGCTAACCACTATAATCGATTGGTTCAATTATCGCGAATAGCAAATGTGCGTATTTTAATTACCGTTACTCCTCATAATCGATAGATTCGATTACAAATAATAACGAATTGATAAAAATTGCTAATCATCGTAACCAATAAGATGGTTAAAACCATTTAGCAAAATAAATATTATTTTAATTTATATTTATTATTGGATTTGATTAATTAAATTAATCGATTGTTAATCATTGCGACCAATAGGTTTAATCGGGACGAATAACAAATAAAATCTGAAACTTTGGCCAGGGGCCAGTGGGATTGGACAAATCCTAATATATATATATATATATATATATATATATATATATATATATATATATATATATATATATATATATATATATATATAACCTTTCTAGGGTTTGTTGTGATTTTTGTAATTAAAATTACAATAAATTAAATTGAATAATTTTGAAGAAGAAAAAAAAAAGTCAGGAAAATAATTATCACCATTCTAATCCTAATTTGATTATATTTCCCTAATCCTAATTTAAATAAATAGATTGAATTAAACCATATTTAATTATTATTTAAATTCTAAACAATTAAATAATAATAATAATACAAATTATATGAAGAAACCTGGCTGTGATCCTATGTGGTACGCTCTTGAGGATCCATGGTGGAGCCTCATGCTGTGAAGCGTCAGATCTGGTCTGCGTGGGATCTGGTGGTCTTGGCGTGAGGGTGTACGAAAGATGCATGTAGTCTCGTTACACCAGATCTGCAGGTGTGAATTCTCAAAGAAAAATAGAAGAAAAAACGCGTCCTTGGTGAGGATCGATCCCAAGTCACTGGGGATAGGTACACGCGCCTTTTGCCATTCGGACCAGATGCGTCTGTTGTCAATCTCATCATCGTAAACGTAAATAAACGAATTTTAACGGAATGAAAACAAATTGAAAAACCAGCGCCCAATTGCTCTTCTTCTTCGTGGTGTTTTTTTCCAGAAAACACAGCAGCGTCTTCTTGTGACCATATCACCTGTAACATAATCAAATGTCAAATACGGATTATAAATTAAATTGAAGGGCATGGATCAACTCGGTTTGATCCCCTGAGCAAGATAATAGCCTTGGTTTCATCCAATTTAACCTGTATTGAATAACCCCAATTTAGAGCTACAAAACCCTATCTATGGCAAGTTCTGGTTCCTGCGGTTAAACTCCGATTGAAGCATTACAATAGCTTCCAAACATCATTCTAAGCACAGCCACACAATCAAATCATATCAGATACGCGTATATATATGAAATCGACACTAAAAAAAAGCTTAAACCAAGAGTTATGGGATTCGGTTCTTGGAGGCCAGCACCCTATTTTTTTCTCCGCCGCCAGCCCCCCTCTGCTTTGTACCTCCAAATTCTTATATATGGCCTTAGTTTTAGGTTAACAGAAATCCAGTCTCTCAATGTGATTGTCTTGTTTTGGGACGATTTGATTTAATTTGTACAAAATCCATTTTAATCAAGAAATTGCACTTGATTGCAAATCACCATTAAAACTTCCCAATTTTGATCCTTTTCTATTTTCAACCTTTTTCACATTCCTGCTTGGCTATTTGGGGTGTACATCACAACAAGACTTCTTTTCTCTTTTATTTATTTATTTATTATTTAAGTGAATAAAAGAAATCAAATGATTAAAAAATTAATGAAACTAATGCTAATCCTATTAATACTAAATGTTAACCCTAATATAATAAATAAAAATAACACTAATATAATATATTTTAATAAATCCTAATGATAATCCTAAATATTAACAATGATTAACTAGTAAAAATAAATGAAATTAAAAAAAAACAAATGTTAGTGAAAAGAAATGTAATCACAAAAATGATAAAACCCTTGTCCTAATTGGGCCCAAGTGTTTGGGTCCCAAAATACCTGTTATCCACACCTCTATTCCAATTTATAAGAGAATGGGTTAACAATAAGAATGTTAAATCCCCCGACCCTTAATTTAATTCCCTTGATAAATTACTTTACCGGAAATGATTGGGCAAATTTTGGGGTATGACAGCTGCCCCTGTTCAATCTTCTTAAACCTGAAGAATCGGATAGGCACGTCTGCCTATCGTGATCTAAAGGTAGAAGATGATTGAACACTGAGAATGCCCTGAAATTTGCTCTTGTCGGGAAGAAGCTCTGTGGGAGATGGGCTTACAGATGCCACCCAAGGTAAATACCCTTCTTTTTTAGAATGTGAAGCAGATGCTTTCGAAAGGAACCACCTGCTTTGATTGTAGCACGGCCTAAAAAGGCAACCTGAATTTTATGCAATGTTATGATGCATGCGATGTATGATGCAGTGAACTTCTCAAAATAAATGAGAGCGGTGTATGTATATGCATTATGTATGAATGAGGCATGTTAGTTGAATGATGCATGATTGTTAGTTATGTTAATTGAAAGTAGTAACTTTGGAAAAGAAAAATAACCTTGTTTGTTGGTGAAGTTTTGAAGAAGATCACTGCCAAGGGACTAACGTGATAAACCCAATTGAAGTATTGTTTGAGAAGCCTTGTGATCTGGGAAAATAAATCCCTATTCGCAAAGAGACGTAGCTTCAGAACTCGGTGCCATATCACTGCCAAACGGACTAACGTGATAAGACGTAACGCAATGGTTACGATTTAGGTTTGAAATTGAGGGTGCCATTATCACTGCCAAGGGACTAACGTGATAAGACGTAACGCAATAGGTTACGATTTGGATTGAAATTGAAGGTGCCATTATCACTGCCAAGGGACTGACGTGATAAGACGTAACGCAATAGGTTACGATTTGGATTGAAATTGAAGGTGCCATTATCACTGCCGTGATAAGACGTAACGCGAGGGTTACGATTTGGTTTGAAATAGGAGATGCCATTATCACTGCCGTGATAAGACGTAACGCGAGGGTTACGATTTGGATTGAAATAGGAGGTGCCATTATCACTGTCGTGATAAGTCGTAACGCGAGGGTTACGATTTGGATTGAAATAGGAGGTGCCGTTATCACTGCCGTGATAAGACGTAACGCGAGGGTTACGATTTGGATTGAAATAGGAGGTGCCATTATCACTGCCGTGATAAGACGTAACGCGAGGGTTACGATTTGAATTGAAATTGAAATTGGAATAGTATTTGAAATTGGAATTGAAATGGGATTTGAAATAAAAATAGGAGTTTGGAATTGGAATTGGAATGGGAATCGAAATAGGATCTGGAAAAAATAGGAGTTTGGAGTTGGAATTGGAATGGGAATCGAAATAGGATCTGGAAAAAATAGGAGTTTGGAGTTGGAATTGGAATGGGAATTGGCTTTGAGGTAACAGTCAGACGCGAACTAACTACCAAACGAGAATTGGATTTTGAAATGTTTTGGACTGCTAATGAAGCTAGGCCTCTGTGATATGCAGTATGTGAATGCGCTAGATGATATGTATATGCTAATGCGTATGTACGTATGTTTATGAGTCAAATGGACGGCAAGGTTGCTATCATCGGTAGCGTTACCGGGATACATCAATCAGGTGATTGGAAATGAACCATCAATAAGGTTACTGGCATCGGTAAGGTTACTGGGAAGCAGATGGATAGTATAGCTTAGCACCAGAGTTTTGCATTGGATGTTTTGATGTATGGGACAGTGCTTATGCATATGTTGATTGATGTAATGAGTTGGAATGAAATAATGTCTTCTATAAGACTACCTGAAAAGGTTTCTGGAATGGACATGAACATTTGTCTTAAAGAAGCCTACCTTAAAAAGGTTTTCAGCAGAGAAAGAGGAATGTCTTAAGGGTGACTACCTGAAAAAGGCTGGAAGAAATGTCTTAAAAGACTACCTAAAAAGGTTCTTGGAAAGGATAATGGATGTCTTAGAAAAGACTACTTAGGAAGGTTCGTAGAATGTCTTAAAGAAGACTACCTGAAGGGATTCCTGAAAAGGATGCCAAATTGTTTGAAAAAGACTACCTGAAAAGGTACTTAGAACAAGAATGTCTCGAAGAAGACTACCTGAAAAGGCACTTAGGAAAGGAATGTCTTGAAGAAGACTACCTGAAAAGGTACTTAGAAAAAGAAATATCTTGAAGAAGACTACCCGAAAAGGCACTTAGAAAAGGAATGTCTTGGAGAAGACTACCTGAAAAGGAACTTAGAAAAAGGAATGTCTTGACGAAGACTACCTGAAAAGGTACTTAGAAAAAGAAATATCTTAAAGAAGACTACCTGAAAAGGTTATTGGAAATGACGATGATTGTCTTAAAGAAGACTACCTAGAAATGTTCTTAGAATGTCTTAAAGAAGACTACCTGAAGAGGTTCCTGAAAGGATGATAAATGTCTTGGACAAGACTACCTGAAAAGGTTCCTAGAAAGGATCGTAGGATTTGTCTTAAAGAAGGATACCTGAAAAGGTTCTTAGAAAGAGAATGTCTTAAAGAAGACTGCCTAAAAAGGGTTCTTGGAATGTCTTAAAGAAGACTACCTGAAGAGGTTCTTAGGAAAGAATGTCTTAAAGAAGACTACCTAAAAAGGTTATCGGAAATGATCATAGGATTTTTCTTAGAGAAGACTACCTAAAAAGGTGTGGTGTAATGTATCAGCCATTGTATGTAATGCATGAGTTATATGTACTTGCATGGTACTCGAATGATATGTTGTTGATAACCAAAGCGTATGCGAAATGTTGTGAGGTTGTTGGATAAGGTAGGGTGTGATGCTAGCGCGATTTCCCAATACCTGTTTTGTTCGAATTTTGAAGATCGTAGTTAGGAGGAAGATTTGTTCGAAGCTGCAGAGTATGAAAGTGTCTTTTGTTGTGCGCTTTATGGATTTAGTATCCATTGCCCCATTATTTTAGTGGAAGAAGATGCTTATGAGGGAAATGCCCCAGGAAATAACCTTGTCATATGCTTCGACGTTTAGATTGAAGGGTATGCCCTTGACTTCCCTGATATGGAGGGTTACCCATGGTGTTCTATCCTTTTGAATTTGAATTCTTCCCATGTTTGACATGCCCCTGATTGAAATTGCTTCGAGATGTGACCCAGGTCGATTGGACCTTAGGAAGAATGCCTCTAGTTAATAGGATGTTTGGTTGTATGCCCCTGTTTAGGAAAACCCTCTGGACGTGGTTTCCCCATTCAAGAGTCTTTATCAGAAATGATCGCCTTTGTGCTAAGTGTGTATTCGTAAATGGCGTTGTATCCTTCGGAAGGTAATTCTAATGTAATGCGAATGCAAGTTTTGAAATCGAGGTCCGGCATGAATTAAGACTGAATGATTAGAAACGAATGTTTGAAGAAGCGTAGTGATTAGAAATAGTTTTAACAAACATAGGAGTCAGTATAACAGAATCCTGCTAAATATGCTTTCGTGGTTAACCTTGCCTCAATTAGGACTTTTAAATTTTGTAACTTGGCCTGGTTCATGTTTTAAGAAACAACGGATATAAGGCTCAAAATTTATTTAACCCACCCATTTCTCCTTGATGTTCTCCAAGTCCTAAAGATTCGACTAATCCAATGAATGTGCTTTGTTTGTAAGAGAATCGGTTTTGATGTTGAGTAGAATCCTTAGTAGAGATCCAAGCACCGATGAAAAATGTTGTAAAGATCCAAGCATTGACAGGAAGCTTTGGTGATTTAGCAGTCACAAGATTATCCTTTGTATTTCGCCTTTGTTTTTATCCCTTATTTTTGCATGAACCAATTTCTTTGAATTTGATCCATCGGGATGCCCTAATTTTTGCCTAAGTCGTTTTATTTTCTTTCATGGAATTTTCCACTTTGACTTAGCGGGCGCTTTTCTTTTGAAGGCTCCTTTTGAGATTTGATCCTTGGATATTGAATGTTGTGACTGCCATGTTGATTTTGACTTGCAAGCTTTGCCTTTGATACTTCCTCGATCTTGAATAATGTAATGAGGAAGAGAATTGTTGTGAATGTTATCTCCATTACTTCCTCAATCTTGGATGAATGGGAGGAAGGAGATACGCTTGAACCTTTGCTTGAATCCTTGTTTGGATTGATTGATTCTCTTGACAACCAAAATACACCATTGAATTAGTCAAAATCTACCCTGCCCCTGGTTGAAATCAAGGTTTATTTGAAAAGTAGAAACAAACTCCAACTCCTGGCTCGAGGGGGTAACGAGGGATTAACATCCTTATGTCTCCACTGTTTGGGAATTAAAACAATGCCTGTACATCCTCGGATCGGTCTTACTTCGAAAGCATATGTTTAGCGAGACTTAGTTATTTGTATTCGTCATTCTCCCTCAAGTTTGTTAATAATTGAAAGTTGAAATTGAAATGGAATAGAGGGGTGCGAGTAGAAAATCTTAGTAGTGAGCGAATGAAGCGAATGAATTGATTTCAAACATGCATGATTATTTTATTGAATTACTGTTCGAAAGATACAACGTTTTACATCAAATAGCATTTCGTGATCGTAGGAGTTACAACTTGAAGGATAGACCTATTAATCCTGAGGGCAATCTCCTTTGTAAGTCTGTTGACCATCTACTCCTTAGTTCGTGGAATTGTAGGAGTGAAGGGTAATCTCGAATTCTCCTTGGGCACGTCGAATCTGTCGGGAATGAATTGTTAGCGGTGGGTTTTCGTCGTATCGGAACTTCACGAGTTTCCTTTGACTTAACATCTTTTGCTTTTTCCTAAGGATAGTATCACACCATTTGCAATCTTCAGAGTTTGTAGATTGATATAGAAAACACATGACCTTTTTGCCCCTTGGTGGGGAGTTAACATATGTCGCTAAGCATCTTCGTTCAGGGTGTTGCCCCAGTTGGACTAGCCCTTGCCCCCAGGTTATCGTAGAGCGTCCTTGTAACTTTGATATGTTCTAAGATGAACCCCTTTATGACTAGATACCTCTTAAGTGTATCTATGAGAGAACTCCTTTGTTGAACTAATCCTTGCTCGATGATAACCTTTGATGTATTTATGATCCTGTTACGACAAGGCATGGACATGCGGCTGGCACGGTAATAGCTTATCTTCCTTTCTCCATAGTTTATGATCCTTTTATTTTTCTCCATGAGTTTCAGGAAACCGGCTAGCACGGTGAGTATGGATGCGGGTGAAGATGGAAATGCAAATGTGTATGTAAATGTATGAATGCCTGAGAATGCGAATGCGTGCGTATGCAAAGGACTCCTTTATTATTTGTATATTATGACTCCTTGTATGTAATGCAACGCGGACGTGCGATAGATACAATCCTAAGGATAGCCTATGCGGGTTTAGAGATGACATTAGACTCTAATGAAACATTTGCAAGCTAGATATTATGACACGTTAATGGGAATAGATTAGGAAGTGCGTGGGAAGTAGCAGCTGATGACCGTTCAAGACGGTCACTAAGTCTCATGACCTTCGAGAGGTCGTTCGACGTGTACTTACGGAACTGTCCCTCGTGGGAAGGTTCTCTATGTGGAACGCATCCTATCTAAGGACGATATCGAGTGAAGAGAAATTCCTACAGGCTAGGGATGAAATATGTATAAACGGAAATCCAAACCCTACAAGTTAGGGGTATACGGGAATAAGCACGGGATGACCGTTCTAGACAGTCACTAGATCTCATGGCCATCGAGAGTCCAATCGACATGCGTTAATGAAGATGTCCTTCGTGGGAAGGACACGTGGTTGTAAAAATACAAAGATGTAAAAGGAAAATCCCTACGGGCTAGGGAGTGCGTAGGAGTAAGCATGGGGTGACCGTTCGAGACAGTCACTAGATCTCATGGCCATCGAGAGGCCAATCGACGTATGCTAACAAAGGTGTCCTTCGTACGAAGGACATGATTTTAAGAATAGGATCCCTATAGGCTAGGGAATACGTAGGGGTACCTGCAAAATTGAAACACATAGATACTCGAAGCATATAAATTGCAAACATATAATAAGTACATAAGCCCAAAAGTCTTAGGTTCATAGGTTCGACGTAGCGGCTCTTGGGAGCCAACCTTTTTATAGGGGGGGTTCTAGAAGGTCTCATGGGGTCGTTCGTAGCCTCTGAGACTTTTTGTCTCTTCGGATTTTGGAACGACTCATTTTATCCATGAGGTTCGAATTTTTGGGGTAGGTTCTCGGAGAGATCAGCCAAGTATCCAGTCCAGCCCTCAACAAAGTCAAGCCTCGTTTTGGACATTTTCGAATACTCAACCCACTCCGAGTGGAGTTATCAATGAGACTCGTAGGCGATTCATACTCCCCTATTGATCTCAAAGTTAACTCCCACACTTAGGGTTTAACACAACATAGAAAATACCAGCAATGCATATAATATATAATCAAACATTTTAAGGCAGACAAATAAACATTTAATCAAAAAAAAAACAAAAACAAAAAAATAAATAATTTAAAATTTATTAAAAAAAAAGATGAACCTCCCCCAAACCCTAAAAATGGCAAGTTTGCCAACCTTAAAATGCGCCCAAGCCTAAACCCTGCCAAAACCTATAGGAGCATAGTATTCACCATTTAAGTGTTCCCCAGCAGAGTCGCCAGCTGAAGCAACCTGCCTAAAATTTATAACTTAGAGAGTCGCCACCTATTCTACTAAGGCGAATAGGAAACCTTACGTAGTATAGAGATCAGGGTAAGATACTATATTCAGGTCGAGGGAAGGTGTTAGGCACCCTCAACCCTTTCCTAAAGGTTAACATTGCAAAGATAAGGGTTATGGCAAAACATAAAGAAAGGTAACAAACAATTAATAGGGTTAAAGACATGATTAAGATTTGGAGGAAGGAGACTCGCCTTGTTGCCAAGTGCCTACGTACCTCCTTATGGAGGATCAGAGTCTACGTAGTTCGGGGAGGGTTGTACGCCTTAGAATTGAATTTGATGTGTTTTGAAGTTGTTTTGAAATGCGAAGTTCGAAGGTATTTTGAATTACCTTATCGTAGTTGTGAACATCGCAGAAAAGATGAAAATCTGTAGTATCGTGGTTTAGTGTGTTTTAAGTTTTGGGCGTACAACCCTGGTTTTAATTTGTTACCATTAGTCGCGATAATCAATAGGTTTTATTACCATGGCTAACAGATTAAAGGGAGGATTGCTAACCACTATAATCGATTGATTCAATTATCGCGAATAGCAAATGTGCGTATTTTAATTACCGTTACTCCTCATAATCGATAGATTCGATTACAAATAATAACGAATTGATAAAAATTGCTAATCATTGTAACCAATAAGATGGTTAAAACCATTTAGCAAAATAAATATTATTTTAATTTATATTTATTATTGGATTTGATTAATTAAATTAATCGATTGTTAATCATTGCGACCAATAGGTTTAATCGGGACGAATAACAAATAAAATCTGAAACTTTGGCCAGGGGCCAGTGGGATTGGACAAATCCTAATATATATATATATATATATATATATATATATATATATATATATATATATATATATATATATATATATAACCTTTCTAGGGTTTGTTGTGATTTTTGTAATTAAAATTACAATAAATTAAATTGAATAATTTTGAAGAAGAAAAAAAAAAGTCAGGAAAATAATTATCACCATTCTAATCCTAATTTGATAATATTTCCCTAATCCTAATTTAAATAAATAGATTGAATTAAACCATATTTAATTATTATTTAAATTCTAAACAATTAAATAATAATAATACAAATTATATGAAGAAACCTGGCTGTGATCCTATGTGGTACGCTCTTGAGGATCCATGGTGGAGCCTCATGCTGTGAAGCGTCAGATCTGGTCTGCGTGGGATCTGGTGGTCTTGGCGTGAGGGTGTACGAAAGATGCATGTAGTCTCGTTACACCAGATCTGCAGGTGTGAATTCTCAAAGAAAAATAGAAGAAAAAACGCGTCCTTGGTGAGGATCGATCCCAGGTCACTAGGGATAGGTACACGCGCCTTTTGCCATTCGGACCAGATGCGTCTATTGTCAATCTCATCATCGTAAACGTAAATAAACGAATTTAAACGGAATGAAAACAAATTGAAAAACCAGCGCCCAATTGCTCTTCTTCTTCGTGGTGTTTTTTTTCCAGAAAACACAGCAGCGTCTTCTTGTGACCATATCACCTGTAACATAATCAAATGTCAAATACGGATTATAAATTAAATTGAAGGGCATGGATCAACTCGGTTTGATCCCCTGAGCAAGATAATAGCCTTGGTTTCATCCAATTTAACATGTATTGAATAACCCCAATTTAGAGCTACAAAACCCTATCTATGGCAAGTTCTGGTTCCTGCGGTTAAACTCCGATTGAAGCATTACAATAGCTTCCAAACATCATTCTAAGCACAGCCACACAATCAAATCATATCAGATACGCATATATATATGAAATCGACACTAAAAAAAAGCTTAAACCAAGAGTTATGGGATTCGGTTCTTGGAGGCCAGCACCCTCTTTTTTTCTCCGCCGCCAGCCCCCCTCTGCTTTGTACCTCCAAATTCTTATATATGGCCTTAGTTTTAGGTTAACAGAAATCCAGTCTCTCAATGTGATTGTCTTGTTTTGGGAAGATTTGATTTAATTTGTACAAAATCCATTTTAATCAAGAAATTGCACTTGATTGCAAATCACCATTAAAACTTCCCAATTTTGATCCTTTTCTATTTTCAACCTTTTTCACATTTCTGCTTGGCTATTTGGGGTGTACATCACAACAAGACTTCTTTTCTCTTTTTTTTATTTATTTATTATTTAAGTGAATAAAAGAAATCAAATGATTAAAAAAATAATGAAACTAATGCTAATCCTATTAATACTAAATGTTAACCCTAATATAATAAATAAAAATAACAC
This sequence comes from Vicia villosa, assembly GCF_029867415.1. Classification (NCBI taxonomy): domain Eukaryota; kingdom Viridiplantae; phylum Streptophyta; class Magnoliopsida; order Fabales; family Fabaceae; genus Vicia; species Vicia villosa. The sequence continues at coordinate 65,551,404 of NC_081185.1, read as the reverse complement.
TAATATAATATATTTTAATAAATCCTAATGATAATCCTAAATATTAACAGTGATTAACTAGTAAAAATAAATGAAATTAAAAAAAACAAATGTTAGTGAAAAGAAATGTAATCACAAAAAATGATAAAACCCTTGTCCTAATTGGGCCCAAGTGTTTGGGTCCCAAAATACCTGTTATCCACACCTCTATTCCAATTTATAAGAGAATGGGTTAACAATAAGAATGTTAAATCCCCCGACCCTTAATTTAATTCCCTTGATAAATTACTTTACCGGAAATGATTGGGCAAATTTTGGGGTATGACAGCAATGTAATTGTTGGATCTTGGTACATGCAAGATCTCAACATGCTCGAAATTTTCTAATAAACGTATCACGATTGCATAATACATTATTAGATTTTCTTTAATGCACTTATATTCTTTCTTGATTTGTCGAATCACTAGTTCAGAATCACCTCGAATCTCAACCCGGGTTGCCCCCAAATCTATTAGGGCTTTCAAACCAGTAATCAAGGCTTCATATTCGACTTCATTATTAGAGCATACTTCTTTCATTTTGTAATGGAACTTAGTTGGAAGTCCCTTAGGGGAAATAATTAGGACTCCAATGCCTGAACCATTTTTGTGACTAGAGCCATCGAAAAACAATTTCCAATTAGTTTGCTCGACTTGATTTACAGACGAGTCCACTAACCTGTCGCACGCTCGCGAAAAATGAACAGAGTCGCCACCAATATATTTATCCCATAAGGGAAAGGAATATCAGGAAACCTAACAAAGGAAGGAACAGGGTCTTGCGACCAGAGAATCAAGGTACGGGAGTCGGTTGCGCAAGGGGAAGGTATTAGCACCCCTCGCGCCCATCGTACTCGATGGTATCCACCTATGTTTGTTTCTATCTAAAGGGTGTATAACTATGTCTATGTCTATATGAGAAATGAATGCAAAATGTAGGGAAAAGAAGAATTGTACTCGCACGGGCCCTACCCCGCTGCCTACGTATCCTTTTCAGGAATCAGAGTTACCGTAGCTCGGCTCACGATTTTCTGTTTGTTTTTGTGTTTTTTAGTTGTGCGGAGTTAACGCTCGCGCTCTTGCATAAGGGGACAGCCTAGGATGCAATAGAGCGGAGATAACAATGCCCTTAAGAAAGGAGAGAAAGAGAGAGAGTTTGAGTGTTTCGAGGAAATCCCTAAAGCAAGGGAAACTCGAGTTACTCTTTGGTTTGTGTCTTTTAGAATTTGGGAACTTACGCCCGAATGGAACCCTAAAGCAAGGGAGATCCAAGCACTCGAATGATTCCCTAAAGCAAGGGAGATTCAAGCTTCCATTCCCTTTTTAATGATTTTCACTTTTTTATTAATGTTTTTTAAGTGTTTTCTTGGTATGTTTTAAAGGGATTTTATTTGAATATTTTTAGATGTTTTAGGTTGTAAAAGAAAAAGAAACTAGCCTAAGTAAACTAGCCTAATATGAATTGGAATTTCTACCTAATATTATCATGGTTTCTACCTAAGGTTGGGATTTAAAAGAAGCATGAAAAACAAAGCGCTAAGTAGAATATTGAAAATAGCATGAAAAAGAACAAGTCAAAATATAGCACAAAAGTGAATTAAAAGTACTATTATTTTTATGGGTTTCTAAGAAGCAATTCAATTGATTAATGTCAAAACTAACCTAAAAATTCTACTATTTTAATGGTGATTATGATTTTATTTCGACTAAAATTCTAAAAAAAAACTATTATGAAAATGAATCTAAATCTACAAATTAATGGAGTCAGGGGGTGAAAGCTAAAAAGGGGTGTGCAGTCAGGAATAGGGCGCAGGCCCACATACAATTGGCCCAAGGCAGATTTTTTGTTGAGTTTTCAAGTTTTTTTTTATCAGCAAAAGAGAATATGGGATCCTATGAGGGTGTAGACAAGCGAATTTGCACTGAGCCCAGTTATTATTGTTTCAGACCCTTTTTTATAGCCAAAAAGAGCATGGGCCAAGGGGGTGTGAGTAGCAAAACGGCCCATGGTTACGTTGATTCAATCATTGATCCATCAGAAACTTATTATTGAATTTTATGCTAACCTAAACCATATGACAAATTAATACATCAACTAAATTCCAATTAAGAAAAAGATTAAAAGGACCTACGTCAACTGTTCATATTAATTCCAAATTAATCCTCAACTAAACTCAATTAAAGGAGTAATGTTAATCAAGAGGAATAGAAAGGGATTGGGGTTCTTACATTGTGACGCATCAACTTCTCCTTCACTCTCTCGTCTCACTTTCGTTTTCTCTTCTTCTCTCAAACAAAAGTAACGGCGACGAAACACCCCTTTCTCCGATCAAAACTGTCCTCCCTCTGCCGTCGTTCCTCCGTCTATTCCCTCATCTCGCTTTGCTCTCCGTCGCCTCTGATCGGAGATTTTCCCGGCCGCCATGAATTCGACGCCTCTCCCTCGCTCTCTTCTTTCTCGGTCTCAACCTCTTCGATCCAGCAATGAGCGAACAATTGAACAGGCGAAATCGGAAGAAACTCTTAGAGATACTCGCCGACTGGAAAGAGTTTTCGGCGCCTCTCCGATTGCGACCGCAAAAACGCGAAAACCAGAGACTGTCTTTTGGAGTATTCAGGTATGAGTATATTGATCTCTTATTCGCTTATTCTTCTTCTTTGATCTCTTCTCCTTCCCTCTTCTATTCTCTGTGTGTGATGTTGCTGCTGAGCGATTGTTGTTGTGATGAATATGGTGTTTTTGGAGGTTGAAGGTTCCGAACTCAGAGGAGAATGGAGAGAATTTGTTATAGGTTTCTGTTGTAGGTTGAAGATGCAGATGAAGATTATGGATTGTAAGAGAGTGTGAAGATTGAAGAGGTGAAGGTGGTGGATGAAGGTGATGGTGAAGATGATTGAAGATGATGCGTGTGAAGGTTGAAGATGGTGTGTAGATGAAATGAAAGTTGGTGATTGATGGATGAGAGGTTATGAGAGAATGGAGAAGGTGATGGTGAAGGGTGAAGGTGAGAATGAGCGTCTGTTGAATTGTGAAGATGGAGAATGATTTTATAGGTTGAAGTGGGAAGTTCTGAGCCGTTGGATCCTGAGAAGTTGTTATGGATTGAAGGGTGGATTGAGAGGTAGTTAGAGCTGTTAGTTAGGTTGTTAGGAATCTGTTTTTGAGTTGTGAGGATTGGAAGTTAGTTGTGGAGTTAGTTTTTTTTCTGTTAGGAAAGTTAGTTATAGGTGCGACAAGTTGGTTAAGTCAGTTTGGAATTCGGTTAGCAATCTGCTAGGTGGTTAGAGGGTCGGTTATATTCTGCTATATGTATGGAAGGTTAAGGATTGTTACTGAATGTTAACAGAAGAAAGGAATTGTTTAGAAAATCAGTTAAGGCTGAAACTGAGTTTGTTAGAGGTTGATAGTTAGGAAGTTATGGCTTGAATGTACTGAGTGAGGTTTATGTTATGTTAGTTTGTGTATTTGAATTGATGTGTTTGTGCAGGGTAATTGTTAGAAATGGTATGGCTTCAAGGTGAAGAATCTGATTTATGTTCAATATGTGTGTGGGGTATGCTTTATGTAGGTTTGTATTGTATGAGGTATGTATGGTTTGAAACTGATGTGGATTTCGGTTTGGTTTAGTGTGGAACTGTTTTGAATTGTTAATTATTTTGACTGATATGGGTTTATGTATGCACTGAGTTATTTTTATTCTGAATTTTGTTAAGCTATAGTTAGGACTGGGTATGTTTGGATGAAGGTATGAATGTGAATTTTAGTGGGTGATGTCTGAACTGTTTAGAATCTTTTCTGGATTGTGTGTAGTGTATGCAGGTTATGTAGATTCTGAACTATGCTGAAACTTTGTAATGTGTGCATGGCTGGCAGGTTGTTTCTCTTTTTTCTGAGTGTCCCTTTAACTGATACAGTGCCTGTTTGTATATTCTGATGCAGGGCATTTATCTTGGATGAACTTTTAGCATTAGAAGCTACAAGGCTTGAAGCTTGAAGTTTGAAGATGTATGATGCGTAAGAGTATGACTCATGGAGCTGAAGTGAAAGACTCTGAAGTTCATAAAGGCAATAAATCTAGGATCATGGTTGGCTTCGGCCAACTATTTGTCAATCAGCTCCCTTTTTTTTTTTGTAATTTTCCTTTTGAATAGGGGTGTTGAATGGAATTTGTATACTTGTGTAGTACTTTGAATGAGAACTAATGGGAAATGTTTGAATTTGAACAATGTTGAATCGAACGATGTTTGGACCCTTGGACATGAATTCTTCTTTTTGTACCAATGAATATAATGGGCTTGAATTTGTAGCTGATGTAGACCTTTTTTGTAATCTTTCCAGTAACACAATTGAATGGATGTAGTATAGACTTTGTGATATCCCTGACCATATTTGTGATAGGTTCCAAATAATGTTTGAATTCTCATTTTCCCTCCATATGCATTATTTGAATTTCGGATCTTTCTTCAATTGCAACTCGAATGGAGAAACCCAATTGGAACGATTCAAAACTCAACCTCACTGTTGACTTTTGACCAAAAGTCAAAGTCTTTGCAAATAACTTCTCAAGGCTTAAAAACACCATGTCTCATTTTAACATCCATGCTTGAGGCTCAAAACAAATATTTGCCACACAAGTAATCAGGTGAACAACCTAAGGCACGAACCATCATGATGATAATACAAAGAATATGGACCGTAGAATCAGCTGATGAACATTAGCATAAAGAAGTGAACCTCAATCTATGGTTCATGGGCCCTCTGTTTGAAAACAAACCCTCATAGAAGGAGAAACTTTGATTTACATGGAACTTTTATTGAGAAGATAACCCTGACAATGCTTGTCTACCAACTTTATTTCTTGATTTAAGAGATCAGGGAAATAAATCCTAATTCATGGCCAAAGAAAACCTCAATTGAAACAAGTCCACCTGAATCCATATGAAACCCTAGTTCCATCTATGACCTCGATCCCCTGCCAAATTTATTGATTAATGATGTATGTTATGTTAAATGACCTAATGGAAGGATACACATGAATGCAAAGCCTAAGCCAGTTAATACTAAAGGGGTAGGACAAATTTGGGGTATGACAGCTGCCCCTATTTAATCGTCTTAAACCTGAAGGTGAGATTGGCGCTAGCCTTTCGAACCTTCGAGGTGGAAGAAGATTAAATATCGAAGTACCAGAAATTTGTCCTAAAGAGGAGATGGTGTAAGTGTTATCTTTATTTTCCATTTTTGATATCTGCTGGGGAAAGAGAAATGTTTTTCTTTTTTCTGGTGGAAAAGTTTATGGTAAGGGGTTGAAATGGGGTAGCCTGTAACGTAGCCAAGGTGCCAATACAAGGTTCTCAATGGAAATGATTGTTGTATGAAACTGTGGTTGGAAAATACGGGTTTGATGGAAAGGTAGGACCTACGATCCGTGACTCGAAACTAGGGTAAGGTCAACGGACCTACGACCCACAAGAATTGAAAAAAAATGAAAATAAGGTCAACGGACCTACGATCCACAAGAAATGAAAAAGATGAGGATAAGGTCAACGGACCTACGATCCACAAGAAATGAAAAAGATGAGGATAAGGTCAACGGACCTACGATCCACAAGAAATGAAAAAGATGAGGATAAGGTCAACGGACCTACGATCCACAAGAAATGAAAAAGATGAGGATAAGGTCAACGGGCCTACGATCCACAAGAAATGAAAAAGATGAGGATAAGGTCAACGGACCTACGATCCACAAGAAATGAAAAAGATGAGGATAAGGTCAACGGGCCTACGATCCACAAGAAATGAAAAAGATGAGGATAAGGTCAACGGACCTACGATCCACAAGAAATGAAAAAGATGAGGATAAGGTCAACGGGCCTACGATCCACAAGAAATGAAAAAGATGAGGATAAGGTCAACGGACCTACGATCCACAAGAATGAAAAAGATGAGGATAAGGTCAACGGACCTATGATCCATAAGAAATGAAAAAGATGGGGATAAGGTCAACAGGCCTACGATCCACAAGAAATGAAAAAGACGAGGATAAGGTCAACGGACCTACGATCCACAAGAATTGAAAAAGATGAGGATAAGGTCAACGGACCTACGATCCACAAGAATTAAAAAGGATGAGGATAAGGTCAACGGACCTACGATCCACAAGAATTGAAAGAAAGGATAAACATCAACACTGGGGTTGGGGGACATCAACGCTGAGGTTGGAGCATATCAACACTGAGGTTGTGAAAGGAAAGGCGTCGACACTGAGGTCGAGGACATCAACACTGAGGTTGTGAAAGGAAAGGCGTCGACACTGAGGTCGAGGACATCAACACTGAGGTTGTGACGAGAAAAGATAAACATCAACACTGAGGTTGCGAATGACGATTGGCATCGACGTAGAGGTCGGCGAAGGAATGATAGGCATCAACACTGAGGTTGGACAAGGAAAGGATAGACATCAACACTGAGGTTGGAAAAGAAAGGTATCGACACTGAGGTCAAGGGAAGAAAGAATTAATATCAACACTGAGGTTGGGGATTGGGGATTAGTTTTGAAATGGTTTGCCAGGACGGAAGGCAAAGGATACACAACACGAGGGTTGGATCTAAAAAGTTTTCCCGTACGAGGGGAAGGGACCACGAAGACTAGTGACGACTAGACTCGATCAAAAGACATAATCACGGAGATGTTGATGCTTGCGAAGCATAAGAATTACATTAATCCCTCAGGCCAAAGGCGGGGTGTAACTCTTCAAGAGTGGTAGTCGTTCGAATTGCCACACACCAAGTATGGTTATTCAAACGATTGAAAAATGAGATGGGTTGAATGCCCACCCTCATTCGCACTCTAATTTGCACGCAGCACACGGGAAATAACCACAACAAGACTAGTGATGACTAGGCTTTACAAGAAGGCGATAGTAACCACTGGGGATTACGGGAATATCGATGCTTACGAAGCATAAGAATTACATTAATCCCTCAGGCCAAAAGGCGGGGTGTAACTCTTCAAGAGCGGCAATCGTTCGAATTGCCACACACCAAGTATGGTTATTCAAACGGTTGAAAAATGAGATGGGTTGAATGCCCACCCTCATTCACGCTCTAATCTGCATGCAGCACACGGGAAATAACCTCGGAGACAACGATTCTGACGAAGAAAGACATTGTATCCGATCCACATTGGGGAGAGAACATGAGACTTCTTTTGGGGATTGAGGATACCAGGTATTGGCACCATGGTTTGAGGAGATTTGTAATGTGGTAGCAGATATCAGTCAGAGTTTGTAAGGACATTTTTCTGTGGGGAAGTATCATTGTCTTGATTGAGTTCTGATTTGTATTATCTGGCTTATGCTTTGTATGCATGTTTGAATTTTTCTATGGCGTAATGATCCGCTTTGACGGATATGCTACGCTTTTGAGGATGCAATGTTATATGCAGTGAACACTATATGCAGGATGCCAAATAAAGGCATTAGTGAGGTAAACACCAGGGAGAATCCCCTTAGTGTTAAGGACCATGTGGAGGTGTCAATAGATATTGGACTTTGATTTGTAAGATACACATTCTGGTTGTTGGCTTGTAGAGTGTAGAATAACTTCTGACTTCTCACCATGTGCCACTGCTTGGAATATTTTCAACTTGAAGAGATTCCCTCGATTCACCATGTTGGGGATGAGAGATCCAGGTAACGAGCCTTGGTTAGGGAAGTAGGACAACTCCTAGGAGAAATAAACTCCTATGCTTGAGGAATGGAACAAACTCTCGGGAGAAATAAACTCCATGCTTGGGGAGAGACCAAGGTTCCAGGAGAAATAAACTCCTATGGTCGGGGAGCGACAAAAAACTCAGAATTGTGCCCCAAGCTTCGTGACTTATGGAGGAATTTGCCCCAAAGGATCCTTGGAGAGATTTGTCGAATCTCGACTTAACTGCCCCAGATTGGTCAAACTCAAGAGATATTCCTCGACGTGATTGCCCCAGATTGATCAAGGCTTGAAGAGATTTATCGACATGATTGCCCCAGATATGCTGAATTTGAGAGGTCAAAACTCGATTCAATTGCCCCTGATTAGGTACATCTTACTAGAATCCCCAAGCTTTCTTTGTTTTGAAGTCAAACAAACATGGAAACAACTTTACCACGCTCAACGGAGTCTTCAAACTCTTCCCTTCAAGGTAATCAAAGAAAGCATTAACTGTTCATGCCCAACGGAGTTCTTTGGATAATCTGCCCCTTGATGGTCAACATTAGCTTTTCCTCCTCGGAGTTCTCAAGTCTCTTGTACTTTGACATGATCAAGTTACTCACTGATTCTCATCCCGAATTTTTTTGATGTTTAAGCAGATGTTTTGTATGCAAAAGAATGTTAATTCTAAGAATGATAATTCTAATGCAAAGCCTATGTTAGTCTTGAAGTTTTAAAACTTTATGAAATGAGGTTGCGACCTCTTGTGACCGAATCACTAGTTGACACAACCTCTATTTTTTTGCATATGGAAGATGAAGCAAACGTACGATACCAACATGGATATGAGTTCTGCTTCATTGGGAGTCAGTTAAAAGCTATCTCATCGGAGTGCGCTTTCAAAATAAACCCTACTTCAATTAGGACTTTTAAGGGTTGTAACTTGGTCGGGTTCACGGTTCTAGAAACAAAGGATTTTTAGGCTCAAAATTATTCGTACCCACCCCCTTCGTGATGTTCTCCATTCCTATGTTCAGTTAACTCGACACGAGTGTTCATCCCTCACAAGGAATTTTGAAATGGTTGAGGAATCAATGAGGTTTTTTGGACATGGCGGTCGCTCACCTTTTATTCTTCTGATTCGTTGTCACACGACTTTGTTCTTGCTTGACAATTTCATCATCTTTTTTTTTCTTTTGCCATTTTCTTTTCATCTTTTTTATTTTCATTATTTTTCGCCATTTTTTTTCTTTTTTTTGAACAAGTCGTGTGACCTCGCATAGTCTTTGATTCGTTGGAGGTGATTGCGACTGCCTCACTCCTTTGATTTGATGAAAGATTACCATTTTGGTATCGTCATCTCTTGATCTCTTGATGGAATAAGGATAATCATTGCGGTTTTGACATTCCTCAACCTTTTGAAGGATAACCATTGTTGTATCCTTAGATGCACACCCTTTTGGTGAGTTTTGAAAGCTCGATCAAGTTAAATGAACACTACCCTGCCCCAAGGTTAAAATAAGGGTCTTTATGATTAAAAAAAGAAACTCCTACTTTAAGGCTCAAAGGGTTATTGAGGGTCTATCTCCCTTATATCTCCGGTGTTTGGGGATTTGAAACAATGCCTGTACATCCTCAGTAAGGTTTTTATTCAAGAGCACATGATTAGAGATTTTTGCGTTTTTGTCTTTCATCATTCTCCCTCAGCTTTTTGCCTAAGCAAGCGATTAGTAAAGTTGGTATCGTAATGCCAAAAACATTTTATGAGTGAAAACGAGTGGATGGTTTCAAGACAAACATAAACAATGTATTATGATTTTCATTCAGAAATTAACAAGTTTTTACATGCTAGCAATGCTTAAACAAACAATGAAATGTTACAAATGAGAATGCAATAAAGAAACTAAATGAATGCCATTGTTGAGGAGACTTGACTCCGTCTGGACTTATTGATCTTGAATACTTTTTGCAGTTCTTTCCAAACACTTCAGATTACTCCAAAAGAGAACTCGAACGAAGTCACCCATGAGTCATAAACTTTTGCCTTGCTTTAGGGATTTCCTCGAAACACTCAAACTCTCTCTCTTTCTCTCCTTTCTTAAGGGCATTGTTATCTCCGCTCTATTGCATCCTAGGCTGTCCCCTTATGCAAGAGCGCGAGCGTTAACTCCGCCCAACTAAAAAACACAAAAACAAAGCGCTAAGTAGAATATTGAAAATAGCATGAAAAAGAACAAGTCAAAATATAGCACAAAAGTGAATTAAAAGTACTATTATTTTTATGGGTTTCTAAGAAGCAATTCAATTGATTAATGTCAAAACTAACCTAAAAATTCTACTATTTTAATGGTGATTATGATTTTATTTCGACTAAAATTCTAAAAAAAAACTATTATGAAAATGAATCTAAATCTACAAATTAATGGAGTCAGGGGGGTGAAAGCTAAAAAGGGGTGTGCAGTCAGGAATAGGGCGCAGGCCCACATACAATTGGCCCAAGGCAGATTTTTTGTTGAGTTTTCAAGTTTTTTTATCAGCAAAAAAGAATATGGGATCCTATGAGGGTGTAGACAAGCGAATTTGCACTGAGCCCAGTTATTATTGTTTCAGACCCTTTTTTATAGCCAAAAAGAGCATGGGCCAAGGGGGTGTGAGTAGCAAAACGGCCCATGGTTACGTTGATTCAATCATTGATCCATCAGAAACTTATTATTGAATGTTATGCTAACCTAAACCATATGACAAATTAATACATCAACTAAATTCCAATTAAGAAAAAGATTAAAAGGACCTACGTCAACTGTTCATATTAATTCCAAATTAATCCTCAACTAAACTCAATTAAAGGAATAATGTTAATCAAGAGGAATAGAAAGGGATTAGGGTTCTTACATTGTGACGCATCAACTTCTCCTTCACTCTCTCGTCTCACTTTCGTTTTCTCTTCTTCTCTCAAACAAAAGTAACGGCGGCGAAACGCCCCTTTCTCCGATCAAAACTGTCCTCCCTCTGCCGTCGTTCCTCTGTCTATTCCCTCATCTCGCTTTGCTCTCCGTCGCCTCTGATCGGAGATTTTCCCGGCCTCCATGAATTCGACGCCTCTCCCTCGCTCTCTTCTTTCTTGGTCTCAACCTCTTCGATTCAGCAATGAGCGAACAATTGAACAGGCGAAATCGGAAGAAACGCTTAGAGATACTCGCCGACTGGAAAGAGTTTTCGGCGCCTCTCCGATTGCGACCGCAAAAACGCGAAAACCAGAGACTGTCTTTTGGAGTATTCAGGTATGAGTATATTGATCTCTTATTCGCTTATTCTTCTTCTTTGATCTCTTCTCCTTCCCTCTTCTATTCTCTGTGTGTGATGTTGCTGCTGAGCGATTGTTGTTGTGATGAATATGGTGTTTTTGGAGGTTGAAGGTTCCGAACTCAGAGGAGAATGGAGAGAATTTGTTATAGGTTTCTATTGTAGGTTGAAGATGCAGATGAAGATTATGGATTGTAAGAGAGTGTGAAGATTGAAAAGGTGAAGGTGGTGGATGAAGGTGATGGTGAAGATGATTGAAGATGATGCGTGTGAAGGTTGAAGATGGTGTGTAGATGAAATGAAAGTTGGTGATTGATGGATGAGAGGTTATGAGAGAATGGAGAAGGTGATGGTGAAGGGTGAAGGTGAGAATGAGCGTCTGTTGAATTGTGAAGATGGAGAATGATTTTATAGGTTGAAGTGGGAAGTTCTGAGCCGTTGGATCCTGAGAAGTTGTTATGGATTGAAGGGTGGATTGAGAGGTAGTTAGAGCTGTTAGTTAGGTTGTTAGGAATCTGTTTTTGAGTTGTGAGGAATGGAAGTTAGTTGTGGAGTTAGTTTTTTTCTGTTAGGAAAGTTAGTTATAGGTGCGACAAGTTGGTTAAGTCAGTTTGGAATTCGGTTAGCAATCTGTTAGGTGGTTAGAGGGTCGGTTATATTCTGCTATATGTTTGGAAGGTTAAGGACTGTTACTGAATGTTAGCAGAAGAAAGGAATTGTTTAGAAAATCAGTTAAGGCTGAAACTGAGTTTGTTAGAGGTTGACAGTTAGGAAGTTATGGCTTGAATGTACTGAGTGAGGTTTATGTTATGTTAGTTTGTGTATTTGAATTGATGTGTTTGTGCAGGGTAATTGTTAGAAATGGTATGGCTTCAAGGTGAAGAATCTGATTTATGTTCAATATGTGTGTGGGGTATGCTTTATGTAGGTTTGTATTGTATGAGGTATGTATGGTTTGAAACTGATGTGGATTTCGGTTTGGTTTAGTGTGGAACTGTTTTGAATTGTTAATTATTTTGACTGATATGGGTTTATGTATGCACTGAGTTATTTTTATTCTGAATTTTGTTAAGCTATAGTTAGGATTGGGTATGTTTGGATGAAGGTATGAATGTGAATTTTAGTGGGTGATGTCTGAACTGTTTAGAATCTTTTCTGGATTGTGCGTAGTGTATGCAGGTTATGTAGATTCTGAACTATGCTGAAACTTTTTAATGTGTGCATGGCTGGCAGGTTGTTTCTCTTTTTTATGAGTGTCCCTTTAACTGATACAGTGCCTGTTTGTATATTCTGATGCAGGGCATTTATCTTGGATGAACTTTTAGCATTAGAAGCTACAAGGCTTGAAGCTTGAAGTTTGAAGATGTATGATGCGTAAGAGTATGACTCATGGAGCTGAAGTGAAAGACTCTGAAGTTCAGAAAGGCAATAAATCTAGGATCATGGTTGGCTTCGGCCAACTATTTGTCAATCAGCTCCCCTTTTTTTTTTGTAATTTTCCTTTTGAATAGGGGTGTTGAATGGAATTTGTATACTTGTGTAGTACTTTGAATGAGAACTGATGGGAAATGTTTGAATTTGAACAATGTTGAATCGAACGATGTTTGGACCCTTGGACATGAATTCTTCTTTTTGTACCAATGAATATAATGGGCTTGAATTTGTAGCTGATGTAGACCTTTCTTGTAATCTTTCCAGTAACACAATTGAATGGATGTAGTATAGACTTTGTGATATCCCTGACCATATTTGTGATAGGTTCCAAATAATGTTTGAATTCTCATTTTCCCTCCATATGCATTATTTGAATTTCGGATCTTTCTTCAATTGCAACTCGAATGGAGAAACCCAATTGGAACGATTCAAAACTCAACCTCACTGTTGACTTTTGACCAAAAGTCAAAGTCTTTGCAAATAACTTCTCAAGGCTTAAAAACACCATGTCTCATTTTAACATCCATGCTTGAGGCTCAAAACAAATATTTGCCACACAAGTAATCAGGTGAACAACCTAAGGCACGAACCATCATGATGATAATACAAAGAATATGGACCGTAGAATCAGCTGATGAACATTAGCATAAAGAAGTGAACCTCAATCTATGGTTCATGGGCCCTCTGTTTGAAAACAAACCCTCATAGAAGGAGAAACTTTGATTTACATGGAACTTTTATTGAGAAGATAACCCTGACAATGCTTGTCTACCAACTTTATTTCTTGATTTAAGAGATCAGGGAAATAAACCCTAATTCATGGCCAAAGAAAACCTCAATTGAAACAAGTCCACCTGAATCCATATGAAACCCTAGTTCCATCTATGACCTCGATCCCCTGCCAAATTTATTGATTAATGATGTATGTTATGTTAAATGACCTAATGGAAGGATACACATGAATGCAAAGCCTAAGCCAGTTAATACTAAAGGGGTAGGACAAATTTGGGGTATGACATAACCCATGGTCGACTATAAAATCAGCCACAACTTGTCCTTTCATAGCCTTTAAAGGGACATATGTCAAGGAAAACTCAGTTAGCGCTAAGGCCCACTTACCAATTCGACTATGCAAAATTGGTTTAGACAACATATGTTTAATAATATCAAAATGAGAAGACACATACACATCAACAGGCTTTATATATTGCTTAAGTTTGTAACATGAGAAATACAAGCATAAGCATAATTTTTCAATATCATTATACCTAGTTTCAGCATCTACTAGGGTTTGACTTAGATAATATATGGCTCTTTCGACGCCATTATCATCTTCTTGGGCCAACATACTCCCAATTGTCGAGCCTGACGCAGCTATGTATAACTTCATACTTTTTGTCCTATTGGGGGGTAACAAAATAGGAGGCTTAGTTAAATAAGCTTTTATTTGGTCGAATGCCTGTTGATGTTCTTGTTCCCATTTGAATTGATCTTGGTTCTTGAGTTTCACAAGTGGTGAAAATATCTTCGTTTTGCCACTTAGATTTGAGATAAATCTCCTCAAGAAATTAATCTTCCCCAGCAATGACTGGAGTTGTTTCTTTGTTTCTGGCGCCTTTAGCTCCAAGATTGCTTTCGTCTTATTTTGGTTTATCTCAATGCCTTTCTTGTGAACCACGAAGCCTAGGAAATCCCCTGCATGTACACCAAAAGCACATTTTAAAGGGTTCATTTTGAGTCCATATTTCCTCATACGTTCAAAAGATTGTCGAAGATGGTCTAAGTGACCATTTTCAGAGTTAGATTTTATTACAATATCATCAATATAAACCTGCATAAACTTGTCAATAAAATCATGAAACATGGAGTTCATGGCTCGTTGGTATGTAGCGCCAGCATTTTTTAAACCAAAAGACATTACCACCCATTCATAAGTTCCTAAAGCACCTGGGCATCGAAACGCCGTCTTAGGTACATCTTCGTCAGCTATAAAAATTTGGTTATAACCTGAATATCCATCCAATAAGCTGAGGTATTCAAATTCGGCTGTAGAGTCGACTAACATTTCAGCGACTGGCATGGGATATTCATCTTTAGGAGTAGCCTTATTTAAATCCCTGAAATCTATTCATACACGGAGGCTACCATTTTTCTTTATGACAGGTACTATATTAGCTAACCATTCGACATACCTCGCAGTTCGAATAAACTTGCTTTTCAGCAATCTTTCAATTTCCACTTTGATTTTTTCCATAACTTCCGGAGCAAATCTCCTAGGAAGTTGCTTGATAGGTTTCTTCCCTGGGTTTAATGGTAGTCGATGCTCCACCACCTGTCGACTTAAACCAGGCATTTCATTGTAATCCCATGCAAAACAATCTTTGTATTCTTTCAATAGTCGAATCAACTTGGCCTTTAGGTCATTTGTAAGCCTCGTACTTACATAAGTAGGCCTTTTAATGATCCCATCACCTAGATCAATTTCCTCAAGAGGGTCTTGAGCTTGCATCCTTTTTACTGATCCTGATGGATCCATTTCGAAACCCAAAGGTTCGTCATCGTATATCCCGTCGAGTCGTTCGACTTGGTGATTGGCTTCTTGATTGTTTTCATTCTTTATCATCATCATGGCCTCAGCAGCCATTTCTTTCTCTAATTCGGCCTCTAAAACCGCTCTTTCGTTGTTTTCGGCCAAATAAGCCGTTATTCGAGCCAGGTATTCTGACTCAGTGGTCATCGTCTTCGACCGTTGTCCTCTGTTCTGGAGGACTTTCCTGGTTCAATGGCTCATTAGGATCTTCTTTATTCCAAATGAAACCATAATTTGGATCTAAGTTCAGATACTTAGACACACTTTCATCAGAAGGGTATACATCTTCTGCTTTGTAGCAAGGAGCTACATTTGCCAAATGCTGGTCGAAGTGTCTGCGACCACTTTCAGTTTTGTAATAACTTTGGTCAGCTTCAATATTCTCCACTATACCATCTGACCTCCAAATGGCCACACGTTGATGTAAGGTGGAAGGAACTTCCCCAATACCAGGATCCATTCTCGACCCAACAACAGTTTAAAATTTGCCTGCGATGCAATCACCATGAAGACGGTTGACCTGACAGACGAACCAACAGCTAGTTTTACTTGAATTACTCCAAGTATTCCACTTGTCTTGCCCTCATAATTTGACAGTACCATATTATGGGGTCTTAAGTCTTTGTCAGACTTTCCCACTTTCTGAAGTGAAGAATAGGGCATTAAGTTTACAGCAGCCCCACCATCGACAAACACTTTGTTTATTGGAACACCATCCACTTTCGCCCTTATGAATAAAGGCTTCAAATGATACATCATTCCTCGACCCGGCCTCTCGAACACAGCCTTTTGCTCTTCTACTACCCCTTTTCCCATTACATAGTAACAGACAGGTGTTTCTTCCACATTCTCGTCAGGAAGAAAATCATCTTCGTTCTCAAATACCTCAGATATGTTAGAACAAGATTTGTTCTTATCAATTATCTTAGTTTTGATGATAACAATAATATGAATTTTGCTTAAGATAATATGGTACTCTAATCCAATGCAATTTCCCTTTCAGGAAATATATAAAGAGTACGCATAATTCAGCGCTCAGAAGTTGTGTCTCAAATGGTTCAGCATGCAACATCAGAACATGGTCTGGCAAGACATCAGAAGATGGTCGAAGCAGAATCAGAACATGGGTCTATGGAAGCATCAGAAGAACATGAGATCAGAAGCACTGAAGATCAGAAGATGGTATCACGCTCAGAAGCACTTCAAGGTCAGAAGATCAGAAGATGCTATGCACCAAGCTGTTTGACTCTGATGATATTCAAACGTCATATTCACAAACATCAGATCAGAAGGAAGTACACGTGGCAGACTACGCTGACTGACAAAAGGAACGTTAAAGCTACTAAAGGCTACGTCAGTAGACACAGCGTGAACAAGGCTCGAGGTAGTTGACAAAAGCGTATAACATTAAATGCAAAGCTGTACGGAACACGCAAAGCATTAAATGCATTCAACGGTCATCTTCTCAACGCCTATAAATATGAAGTTCTGATGAGAAGCAAGGTTACCAATTCTTATCAACTCTGAACGAAAATAAACTTGCTGAAACGCTATTCATTCAAAGCTCAGAATCTTCATCAACTCACTACATTGCTGTTGTAATATTTTAGTGAGATTAAGCTTAAACTGTAAGAGAAATATCACAGTTTGTGATTATCGCTTTTAAGAAGCATCTGTAATACTCTTAGAATTACATTAAGTTGTAAGTAACTAGAGTGATCAGGTTGATCAGAATACTCTAGAGGAAGTCTTAGCAGTTGGCTGAGCAGAAAGTCTTAGGAGTGAACTAAGCCTAGAGTGATCGTGTTGATCAGTAGACTCTAGAAAAGTCTTAGGAGTGAACTAAGCAGTTGTTCCTGGAGTGATCAAGTTGTGATCAGAAGACTCTGGAAGACTTAGTTGCGGACTAAGTGGAAAACCATTGTAATCCGTGCGATTAGTGGATTAAATCCTCAGTTGAGGTAAATCATCTCTGCGGGGGTGGACTGGAGTAGCTTCGTTAACAGCGAACCAGGATAAAAATAATTGTGCATTTTATTTTTATCGTCCAAGTTTTTAAGTCACACTTATTCAATCCCCCCCTTTCTAAGTGTTTTTCTATCCTTCAATTGGCATCAGAGCGCCGGTTCTAAGGTGCAAGCACTTAACCGTGTTTAGAAAAGATTCAGGAAGAGAAAAACGCTTCATTTAAAAGATGGTTGATGAAAGTGAAAGGACTACACCTACACCTGCATCTACATCTGGCTCTGCTGAGCAATACAACGGTAACAATGGTTATACTAGACCGCCGGTATTTGATGGTGAAAACTTTGAATACTGGAAAGATAAACTGGAAAGTTACTTTCTGGGTCTAGATGGTGATCTATGGGATCTTCTGATGGATGGTTACAAACATCCTGTGAATGCCAGAGGCGTAAAGCTGTCAAGGCAAGAAATGAATGATGATCAAAAGAAGCTTTTCAGGAATCATCATAAATGTAGAACTGTTTTGCTGAATGCTATCTCTCATGCTGAGTATGAGAAGATATCTAACAGGGAAACGGCCTATGACATATATGAGTCCTTGAAAATGACTCATGAAGGAAATGCTCAAGTCAAGGAGACTAAAGCTCTAGCCTTAATCCAGAAGTATGAAGCCTTCAAGATGGAGGATGATGAAGACATTGAAAAGATGTTTTCAAGATTTCAAACTCTTACTGCTGGATTGAGAGTTCTTGACAAGGGATACACCAAGGCGGATCATGTAAAGAAGATCATCAGAAGCTTACCCAGAAGATGGGGTCCGATGGTGACTGCATTCAAGATTGCGAAGAATCTGAATGAAGTTTCTCTGGAAGAGCTTATCAGTGCCTTGAGAAGCCATGAAATAGAGCTGGATGCAAATGAGCCTCAAAAGAAAGGTAAGTCTATTGCATTAAAATCAAATATCAAGAAATGCACTAACGCTTTTCAGGCTAGAGAAGAAGATCCTGAAGAATCAGAATCTGAAGAAGAAGATGAACTGTCCCTGATCTCCAGAAGGCTAAATCAACTCTGGAAGACCAAGCAAAGGAAGTTCAGAGGCTTCAGAAGTTCAAGGAAATTTGAACGTGGAGAATCTTCTGATGAAAGAAGATTTGACAAGAAGAAGGTCATGTGCTATGAATGCAATGAGCCTGGACACTACAAGAATGAATGTCCAAATCTTCAGAAGGAAAGTCCCAAGAAAAAGTTTCATAAGAAGAAAGGTCTTATGGCAACCTGGGATGAGTCAGAAGATGATTCAGAAGATGAGCAGGCCAACTGTGCGCTGATGGCGACAGAAGATGACGGATCAGAATCTACATCAGAATCAGATTCTGAAGAGGTATTTTCTGAACTTACTAGAGATGAGTTAGTTTCCGGTCTAACTGAACTTCTGGAACTCAAGTCTCAGATTAGTCTCAAATACAAAAAGCTGAAAAAGCAATTTGAATTTGAAACAAAGAAGCTTGAGTTGGAGAATTCTGAATTAAAAGAAAAACTTTTAAAACTATCCAATAATGTTGGATCTCCTTCTGATTCAGAAAAATCCACTCCCAGTCTAAACCATATTCTGAAAGAATATGATTTAAGTTTCAGGAAGTTCTTATCTAGAAGTATTGGCAGAAGTCAGCTAGCTTCTATGATATATGCCGTATCTGGAAACAAAAGAGTTGGCATTGGTTATGAGGGTGAAACCCCATACAAACTTGAACCTGTTGATGAAATGAAAATTACATACAAGCCATTGTATGATCAGTTCAAGTATGGCCACTCTCATGATATTAGGCACACCTCACATGCACAAAGTTTTCACATAACACACACTAAGAAGCATGTGACACAACCTAGGAAATATCATGAAACTCACATTAAGAATTATCATGCTGTTCCTCCTATTACTTACAATGTTAAATCCAAGTTCAATCAGAACTTGAGAAAATCTAACAAGAAAGGACCCAAGAAAATGTGGGTACCTAAGGATAAGATTATTCCTATTGCAGATATCCTTGGCTGCAAGAAGGACAAAGCACAAAATGTCATGGTACCTGGACTCTGGATGCTCGCGACACATGACAGGAAGAAGGTCTATGTTCCAAGACTTGGTGCTTAAGTCTGGAGGAGAAGTCAAGTTTGGAGGAGATCAGAAGGGCAAGATAATTGGCTCTGGAACTATAAAGTCTGGTTATGATATTGACATATCAGAAGTTGTTGAGCCAAGAAGCAACGCATCAGAAGCAGAGCTTCTCAGAAGCAAAGAATCTGAAGATCAAGTATCAGCTTCTCTGGAAGATCTAAGCATATCTGAAGAACCATCTGTCAGAAGATCATCCAGACTCATCTCTGGTCATTCAGAAGATGTCATTCTTGGAAAGAAGGATGATCCAATCAGAACAAGAGCATTCCTTAAGAACAATGCAGACTGTCAATTAGGTCTAGTATCTTTGATCGAGCCAACTTCTGTTGATCATGCTCTAGAAGATCCAGACTGGATAATTGCTATGCAAGAAGAACTAAATCAGTTTACAAGGAATGATGTTTGGGATCTTGTTCCTAGACCAGATGGATTCAATATAATCGGTACAAAATGGGTCTTCAGAAACAAGCTCAGTGAGAAAGGTGAAGTGGTAAGGAACAAAGCCAGATTGGTGGCTCAGGGTTATAGTCAGCAAGAAGGGATTGACTATAAAGAAACCTTTGCACCAGTGGCCAGGTTAGAATCTATTCGTCTATTAATTTCTTTTGCCACTCAACATAACATCACTCTCTATCAGATGGATGTTAAGAGTGCCTTCTTAAATGGTTATATAGATGAAGAAGTTTATGTCCATCAACCTCCTGGTTTTGAAGACTCTATGTCTCCTAATCATGTTTTTAAACTTAAGAAATCATTATATGGATTGAAACAGGCTCCCAGAGCTTGGTATGAACGCTTAAGTTCTTTCCTTCTGGATAATGGTTTCACTAGAGGAAAAGTGGACACTACTCTCTTTTGTAAAACCTTTGAAAAGGATATTTTAATTTGTCAAATATATGTAGATGATATTATTTTTGGAACATCTAATGCTACACTTGGAAAGGAGTTTGCTAAGTCTATGCAGGCTGAGTTTGAAATGAGCATGATGGGAGAACTCAAGTACTTCCTTGGAATACAAATAAATCAAACATCAGAAGGAACGTACGTTCACCAAACCAAGTATGTGAAGGAACTTCTGAAGAAGTTTAATCTTCTAGACTGCAAAGAAGCCAAAACTCCTATGCATCCAACATGCATCCTAGGTAAGGATGAGGTAAGTAAGAAGGTAGATCAGAAGCTATACAGAGGTATGATTGGATCTCTTCTATATCTGACTGCTTCTAGACCTGACATTCTATTCAGTGTTTGTTTGTGTGCTAGATTCCAATCAGATCCTAGAGAATCTCATTTAACTGCTGTTAAGAGAATTCTAAGGTATCTGAAAGGTACTACTAATGTTGGCTTAGTTTACAGAAAATCTAAAGAATACAACTTAGTAGGATTCTGCGATGCTGACTATGCTGGAGACAGAATTGAAAGAAAAAGTACTTCAGGAAGTTGCCAATTTCTTGGAAGTCATTTGATCTCCTGGTACAGCAAGAAGCAAGCAACTATTGCTCTATCAACCACAGAAGCAGAATATGTCGCGGCTGCTGGTTGTAGTACACAGATGCTCTGGATGAAGAGTCAGTTAGAAGATTATCAGATATTTGAGAGTAACATTCCTATATTCTGTGATAATACTTCTGCTATATGTTTATCTAAAAATCCTATTCTTCATTCAAAAGCTAAACATATTGAGATTAAACATCATTTCATAAGGGACATGGTTATCTGGATTCCTAAGTATCCTGTTCTGCTTGGAGACTTCAAGACTCTCTTTGACTATCTGAGGGAAAACCCGTCTGAGAAAGATCCAAACTTGGTCATTCCAGAGGTTGTTGACCCACCAGTAGTTGAAGGTCCTTCTGCTCCCAGGAATCTAGCTGCCATTCTTCAGGCACTTGAGAATGGAGACTTGGAAATTCCTGCTGCAGAATATGGAGATGATTCTATGCAAGAAGCAGATGCTGAAGATCATGTTGCTGAATCAGACCCTGTTAAGGATATCCCAGCAAATGATACTTCTATGGAAGCTGCAGATCAACATGCCATTCCTGTGGTTGAAAGCGGTGAAGCTTCTTCTGATGAACCTTCTCGTCTCGCAAGGACTCTAGAAGCAATTCAGAGGAGACAGGATGAGCAAAGCTCACTCAATGAGAAGTATGATGCTTTCATTGAGAGGCAAGAAGGACACAACAACGATGTTAAACAGATGCTGGCCAAGATCTTGTCAAGACTAGGGCCATCTTAGATTGAGTCTATGTTGTATCTTTCTTTTCTTTGCATCTGTTTTGTTTCTATGCATCTGAATCTTTTTAAATATTCTTTTTGATGTTATGACAAAAAGGGGGAGAAAGATAAATGATAAATGATTTGATTAAATCTATCAGTTGCTGGGTAAAGGCTCCCACACATTCACTAACAAGAACTGCAAGTTCTATATGGTTTAAGTGTTTTGCAGGTACAGAGAAGTGAAGTGATTCTTCAAAAGCAAACACAAGAAGCAAAACCATGGAAACTGAAGCAAGCTGAGTGCTGTCAAGCTTCAGAGATCAGAAGCAAGAAAGAAGAATGAATCAGAAGCACCGATAATAGAATTTGAATATCATTGTCTATCCTGTTCTGACAAAATTCTATTTGCTTTGATACATATAATGTTATGGCTCTGATACATTATTTGCTCTGATACACGTTTTTAGCCTAAATGCTCTGATACATTTGGCTCTGATACATATCATGTATTTGAATATACATTTTATGTTCTAACTCGTTCATGCTGACTTTTGTTGTTTAGTTTTTGTTCTGTAACATTTCAGGATGTAGAGATGCTCTGATGATGCTCTGGTACATTCAACAATGTTCTGATACAAATCTAGCATGAAGTGATGTTGGTAGACATTCAAAGTTCTGAAGCTATCCGAGGGAAGCAGAAATCAGAAGATGTGAATGTTCTAGAAGATCCAGAAATTCAAGTTCTGAAGCTGTCCTGAATGGAAGCAGAAGTCAGAAGCTGTGAATGTTCTGAAGATCAAAGAAATTCAAGTTCTGAAGCTGTCCTGAATGGAAGCAGAAGTCAGAAGCTGTGAATGTTCTGAAGATCAAAGAAATTCAAGTTCTGAAGCTGTCCAATGGAAGCAGAAGTCAGAAGCTATGAATTCTCTGAAGGCAGAAGCTTATATGATCGTCTCTACCGAAATAATCAGGGAAGTCTTTTATCAAAGTTCTTCGAGTATTTATTTCAGGGGGAGATTATTTATCTCAGGGGGAGATTGTTAATCTCAGGGGGAGACATATTCATATGCTTATGCTATAGCTGTGTAATTTGTCTTTTGCCGTCTACTCTTTCTGATCGCAAATTCATATCATTTATATATGTTTTTGTCATCATCAAAAAGGGGGAGATTGTTAGAACAAGATTTGTTCTTATCAATTATCTTAGTTTTGATGATAACAATAATATGAATTTTGCTTAAGATAATATGGTACTCTAATCCAATGCAATTTCCCTTTCAGGAAATATATAAAGAGTACGCATAATTCAGCGCTCAGAAGTTGTGTCTCAAATGGTTCAGCATGCAACATCAGAACATGGTCTGGCAAGACATCAGAAGATGGTCGAAGCAGAATCAGAACATGGGTCTATGGAAGCATCAGAAGAACATGAGATCAGAAGCACTGAAGATCAGAAGATGGTATCACGCTCAGAAGCACTTCAAGGTCAGAAGATCAGAAGATGCTATGCACCAAGCTGTTTGACTCTGATGATATTCAAACGTCATATTCACAAACATCAGATCAGAAGGAAGTACACGTGGCAGACTACGCTGACTGACAAAAGGAACGTTAAAGCTACTAAAGGCTACGTCAGTAGACACAGCGTGAACAAGGCTCGAGGTAGTTGACAAAAGCGTATAACATTAAATGCAAAGCTGTACGGAACACGCAAAGCATTAAATGCATTCAACGGTCATCTTCTCAACGCCTATAAATATGAAGTTCTGATGAGAAGCAAGGTTACCAATTCTTATCAACTCTGAACGAAAATAAACTTGCTGAAACGCTATTCATTCAAAGCTCAGAATCTTCATCAACTCACTACATTGCTGTTGTAATATTTTAGTGAGATTAAGCTTAAACTGTAAGAGAAATATCACAGTTTGTGATTATCGCTTTTAAGAAGCATCTGTAATACTCTTAGAATTACATTAAGTTGTAAGTAACTAGAGTGATCAGGTTGATCAGAATACTCTAGAGGAAGTCTTAGCAGTTGGCTGAGCAGAAAGTCTTAGGAGTGAACTAAGCCTAGAGTGATCGTGTTGATCAGTAGACTCTAGAAAAGTCTTAGGAGTGAACTAAGCAGTTGTTCCTGGAGTGATCAAGTTGTGATCAGAAGACTCTGGAAGACTTAGTTGCGGACTAAGTGGAAAACCATTGTAATCCGTGCGATTAGTGGATTAAATCCTCAGTTGAGGTAAATCATCTCTGCGGGGGTAGACTGGAGTAGCTTCGTTAACAGCGAACCAGGATAAAAATAATTGTGCATTTTATTTTTATCGTCCAAGTTTTTAAGTCACACTTATTCAATCCCCCCCTTTCTAAGTGTTTTTCTATCCTTCAAGATACTCTGTCAAACTCTGCTTGAAGTACAGAGACAATTCCACAATCGATTAGCAACTCATCTGACTCTATGTCAAAGTTGTCGTCGACCTCTTCGTCCGATAGTGGAGAATATTCAGGCTCTTTCCCCGTATTGAGAGTCGGGGCATCATCATCAACTAGTTCTTTGATGAGTTTCTTTCCTAGGATCATCCCAGCAGCTAATCTATCATTTGCTATTTTAGCCTGTTCTTCAGTCAACTTCCTGTGAAAAGGTTTTGATTGATAGTGAGAAAATCCTGCCTGCACCATTTTCGAACCTTCTTGTCCATTCTTGTGGCTTCTTTGGTAACGTCTCCACTGCGTTCGAGTCATGGGGTTCTTTCCTTTGTAGTTTGGATATATGTAATCTTTTCTTTTAGATCCACTATCAGTCCAAGAACCTTCAGCATTGGTTCCATCGCCTTGAATCTGCCATTCTGGGCGTTTACCTCTGAAGTTAATGGGTTTCACCCATTTGTCTTCAGGGACATCCGTCTTAGGACGGAAAGTCCTTGGTTTTTCAAACATCTTCCTGTATTCTCCAGCCCTTCGACCACTGTTTTCTCCTGTATACATGAATTGACGATTCTTGCCTCGACGAGGGTCGAACCTCACTTTGTTTGCAGCATCGACATTGAAAACAGCATCACACCTTGGGCATAATCCAACTTGGGAGTTGTTATTGTGGCATCTCTCAAGGAATTTCAAAAGACTTTCTTTTGGTTCAGGATAAACCAAGTTCAAAACTTTGCCATCAGTAGCGCCGTTTTGCTTTCTAACGAAACCATCAGTAGTCTCGACCATCAACACATCAGCAAGCTCAGTATAGTGAGCCTCTTCGACTTGCAAAGGATCAGTATCAACTTGCATTGATGACTTTGGCTTTTCTCCAAACTGTAACCTTCCTTCTTTCAAAGCTTTCTGCACTAAATCCCTGAAAAGGACACATTGAGAAGTTTTATGACCCAAGAAATTATGAAATTTACAAAATCCTCTTTTTTTCTTCTGTTCAAGAGGAGGATTTTTAAGTCCCGGGGGGTACTATGATTTTCCCATCAGAAACCAACAAATCAAATATTTCATCACATTTTGTTATATCAAATGAATACGTTTTACTAGAAAATTTTTCATTCTTACTTTCAACCAGATTTTTATCTTTTGAAGGTTTAAGCAATTTACAGATATATGGTGGTCCTGGCTTTAATTCAGCCACGTTGACCTCTCCCTCTTCGTATTCACTGTCGCTATTAGAGTCGAACTCACTTGTAGTAAGATAAGCTATTTTTTCTTTCTTATGATATTTACTAGCTCTGGCTTTTTCAGCTGTTAGCCTTTCGACCTGGCGTACTCTATCTGCCAGTTGTGCCATGTCTCTCAAATGTTGGGTGTCTAATTTCTTCCTTATGGAATAATCTAACCCACCTGCAGCCATTTCGACTAACTCATGTTCAGGAATTTGTGTAAAACATCTAGCTTTTAGTAACCTAAAACGGTTTAGATAATCATCGACTGGTTCTGTACCCTTTCGCCTAACTCCAGCTAATTCTTTCCAGCTAATTTTCGACTGTCCCATATAAAATTGTTCATGAAACAATCGTTCTAATTGGTTCCATGAGAACAAAGATTGGGGAGATAAGGTCGTGAACCAAGTAAATGCATTTTTCGTTAAAGAACTTGGAAAATACTTCATCTTTAGATTTTCATTGTTTGCTATTTCTCCAGCCTCTGTCTGGAACCTAGCAATATGTTCGACCGTCGACTCGCCAGTCTCACCAGCAAATTTGGTGAATTTTGGGACTTTGCACCCCCTAGGCAATTTTGTTTGCCTTACATATTCTGACAACGGGGAAACGAAATTTGGTCTATGCAAACCTACATTTATTCCATTCTGAACTAAAATTTGTTCAACTACATTAGAGATATTATTGTGTCCAATATTGACATCTTGCTGGATGTAACACCCCTCTAATAACCCGCGGCAATAGAATAAATATTAATCAGAGTCAACATGCAAGAGGTGTCACAATTCATAAATAAAGAAAAATACACGTTCGGTACATGTCATGCATTCACTGAAAACGTCTGTAATTATAACTCAATAAACAAACCATGTCTACACAGCGGAATTAAAATCATCAAGTCAACATCCATCATTAATGTATCAGACTTTATCAACAAAAACAAATAGAGTTATAATCGAACTCTAAAAACAACGCGTCCCCAGTGTTACATCTACCAGAGCATGACACCGACACAATACTAAAAACCGACTTATGAGCTAGTCCTCACCAAGTCGCGCCGCTATCCTCAATCTGAAAATGACAACAAGTAAGGGTGAGTCTCATCACAGTTAACCAATGTTATTGCATCATAAATAATAACATGTCATAGTGATATCATTCACCAACTGTTTCATATTCAGACAAATCATCATTCACACATCTACAGATAGACAGATAAGTCATCTTAAAACATACACCATCATGTTATAAACAAATCATGCACATGTATGAAACTGACACTATGCATGTGGTACCAAACATCACCAGTGGACATCATCCACCGACCGATCTATCATCATCCAGATACGGCCCTGCCAGCACAGATTCCACACAATGGGAATCCTGCCCTTCACTGCATCCTCTCATCTTTAGGATACAGCCCTCATACTATGACTATGAATGCATGCAACATATATATAACATACCATCATCATCATCACACAATGAGTAGCCTCGTCTATACTCATATATCATCATTCATCATCATCATCATCATCAACAAGTATGTTCATATATATATAAATTAGATTGCATCATTCAAATAATCATATCATAATAAATCATACAGATATACCAGCTCGAAAGTTACACGCCATTAACCTTCCAAAAATCACAAAACAGTAAAATCTGTCAATCACGCTGGCCATACGCGTACCATACGCGTACCAACAGGGCCAGAACTTTACAAAAACACGCCCCATACGCGTATCATACGCGTACAGGCAGAAGCACAACTTCAGACAAAACATACACACCATACGCGTATCATACGTGTATGGACAGAACCATATTTCCACACAAAACAACATCATACGCGTATCATACGCGTACCAGCAGAAGGGCGCATTCTGATGCACCATGGGGAGCGTACCATACGCGTACCACACCCCCCATACGCGTATCATACGCGTACCATACGTGAATGGACAGCAGTTCATAGAAACCTGCAACTTACCATTCATCTTCCTCGCGATTTTACCTGCACAGTCTGCGATTTGGGTCTAAAAACCAGAAAATTCATCTCATAACAGCATACGAATTCACCCAGAAACTACAGTATATGATACAATAATCAATTTCGTTCATCATACTCTAGATCTACTCAGTTATTAGGGATTTATCAGTCCAAAATTTCAATCCAAAAGATGAACACAACACAGAACATGGAAACCATTGATCAAAACAATACTACCAATCTATACTATTACCTATAACACGATAATAGAGATTAAATGGAGAGTCTCCCCTTACCTTAGACAATTGTTCTTGATCCTTGATCTCTCCCTCTACAGTTCTCATTCACGTTCTTCGTTCCAAACCTCTGTTCTTTCACGTTCTTTCTTCCTTCCCCAATCCCAATTGTTTTATGAAAAATAATAATAATTTAGTAAAAAGGATTACAAAATCACTCCCCCTTCTTTTACTATTCCCTCATATGGCCCAAATGCCATAAACCATTATTTCCATTATTTTCCACAAAATTCTTAATAATTCTAATTATTAATTCAATGTTCCAATTAAATTAATATTAAAATTATACGGGTGTTACAATTCTCCCCCACTAAAAGAGTTTTCGTCCTCGAAAACATACCTCAGGTAAAAAGTTCTGGATAAGAGTCCTTCATCTGACTCTCTAGCTCCCAGGTAACATTGCCTTCAGCTGGTCCTCCCCCAGCTACTCTGACCAAAGCTATTTCCTTGCCTCGCAATTGCTTCAGTCTTCTATCTTCAATCCTCACAGGTAAAGTCTCAACCGTTAAGTTATCTTTCACCTGTACATCATCTACTTGGATCACATGGGACGGATCCGAACTGTATTTCCTCAACTGAGACACATGAAATACATCATGTAAATTTGCAAGCATCGGCGATAGAGCGATACGATAAGCCACTTCCCCCACTCTTTCAGAAATTTGGAATGGTCCAATAAAACGCGGAGTCAACTTCTTTGACTTCAATGCTCGACCAATCCCCGTCATAGGAGTAACTCTCATAAACACATGATCTCCCTCTTGAAACTCAAGTGTTTTCCTCCTTTTGTCGTGATAACTCTTCTGACGACTATGAGAAGCCTTCATCTTCTCCTGAATCATTTTAATCTTCTCTGTAGTCTGTTGTACAATTTCTGGACCAATCACAGCACTCTCACCAGATTCGTACCAACACAACGGCATCCTACACCTCCTACCATACAAAGCCTCAAACGGAGCCATACCGATACTCGAATGATAACTGTTGTTGTAGGTAAACTCAATTAAAGGCAGATAACTATCCCAAGTACCTCCTTTTTCCAACACACAAGCCCGCAACAAATCCTCTAATGACTGAATTATCCTCTCAGTCTGTCCATCAGTCTGCGGATGATAAGCAGAACTCAATCTTAGCTTAGTACCCAAAGCTTTCTGCAAACCTTCCCAGAACTTAGACGTAAACCGCGGATCTCTGTCTGACACGATACTTGAAGGAATACCATGCAGACTCACTATCTCCTCAATATACAATTGAGCCAGCTTTTCCATCAGATAATCCATTCTCACCGGTATAAAATGTGCAGACTTCGTCAACCTGTCTACCACGACCCAGATAGCTTCACAATTTCTGACAGTTCTCGGCAAACCCGACACAAAATCCATTAAGATGCTATCCCACTTCCACTCAGGAATAAACATCGGTTGCATCAACCCAGACGGTTTCTGATGCTCATTCTTTGACTTCTGGCAAGTCAAACAAGAATACACAAACTCAGCAATTTCCTTCTTCATTCCCGGCCACCAAAACAACTTTTTCAAGTCATGGTACATCTTGGTAGCACCAGGATGAATACTCAATCCACTACGGTGTCCTTCTTCTAAAATACGCTTTCGGAGTTCATCAATATCAGGAATACAAACTCGGTCACCAAACCTCAGTATACCATTCTCGTCGACTCTGAATTCACTACTCTTGCCTTGATTAATCAAAGTCAACTTATCAATCAATTCAACATCAGCTTTCTGACCTTCTCTAATTTCTTCAAGAATACCACTAGTCAGCTTCAGCATACCCAATTTGACACTAACAGGAGTACCTTCACACACTAAACTCAAGTCTCTGAATTGTTCAATCAAATCCAATTCCTTCACCATTAGCATAGACATATGCAAGGTCTTCCTACTCAAAGCATCAGCAACCACGTTTGCCTTACCCGGATGGTAATTCAAACCAAAATCATAATCCTTCAGAAATTCTAACCACCTTCTCTGCCTCATGTTCAACTCTTTCTGATCAAAGAGATACTTCAGGCTCTTATGATCACTGAACACCTCGAATCTCGAACCATACAAATAGTGTCGCCACAACTTCAAAACAAAAACCACAGCTGCCAATTCCAAATCATGAGTCGGATAATTCCTCTCATGCACTTTGAGTTGTCTCGACGCATAAGCGACCACTTGTTGATTCTGCATTAATACACCACCTAAACCCATTAGTGACGCATCACAATAAACCACAAATGATTCTGTTGAATTCGGCAAAATCAAGATAGGAGCACTAGTCAACCTCCTCTTCAGCTCTTGGAATCCTTCCTCACACTTTGCATCCCAAATAAAAGCTTGTCCCTTCCTAGTTACTTTAGTTAACGGCAATGCTAACTTTGAAAATCCTTCAATGAACTTTCGGTAGTAACCTGCAAGACCAAGAAAACTACGAATCTCTGACACCGACTTCGGAGCTTCCCACTGAGACACAGCTTCTATCTTTGTAGGATCAACAACAATACCATTCTTAGAAATCACATGTCCCAGAAAACTGTCTTCTTCCAACCAGAATTCACACTTCGACAGTTTGGCAAAAAGTTGCTTCTCTTTCAACAGCTCCAACACAGTTCTGAGATGTTCCGCGTGTTCTTTCTCACTTTTAGAATATATCAGGATATCATCTATAAATACCACCACAAACTTGTCGAGATACGGATGAAAAATCATGTTCATATATTCCATAAAAACACCAGGTGCATTAGTAACTCCAAACGGCATTACAGAATACTCATAATGTCCATACCTCGTTCTAAAGGCAGTCTTCTGAATATCGTCGTCTTTCACACGAATCTGATGATACCCAGACCTCAGATCAATTTTACTAAATACACATGCCCCAACCAACTGATCCATCAAATCATCAATCCTCGGCAATGGATACCGATTCTTGATAGTAACCTTGTTCAATTGTCTGTAATCTACACACAGCCTCATTGAACCCTCTTTCTTCTTTACCAACAACACAGGCGCACCCCACGGCGAAACACTAGGACGAATAAATTTCTTCTCAAGCAATTCCTCTAACTGCTTCTTCAGTTCAGCCAATTCAGACGGCAACATACGATACGGTGCCATCAATACTGGACTAGTTCCCGGAACCAAATCAATAGAAAACTCCACTTCTCTTTCCGGTGGCAATTCATTCACATCTTCTGGAAAAACTTCTGGGAACTCGCACACAACAGGCAATTCGCTACTCGCCACTTTCTCCTTCACATTCATCAATGCAAACAACATAAACACTGTTGCACCATCTCCTATAGCCTCATCCACCTGTCTAGCTGTCATTTCCAGACTATCAGAACTAACCTCTTCAGGAAAAATCACCGTCTTCGCAAAACAGTTGATATGAACACGGTTGAATTCCAACCAGTTCATTCCCAGGATTACATCAAGTTGTTTCAACGGAAGGCACACTAAGTCCATCCCAAATTCTCTACCAAAAATATCAACCGGACAATTCAAGCATGCAGACGAAGTAGTTACTGAACCCGACGCAGGAGTGTCAATAACCATACTTCCATTTATGTCAAATATCTCAAGATTTAACCTCATAGCACAATCCAAAGAAATAAAAGAGTGAGTTGCTCCAGTATCAATAATTGCAACCAAAGGTGTGCCATGAATGAAACACGTACCTTTAATCAACCTGTCCTCTGGAGTAGTCT
This sequence comes from Vicia villosa, assembly GCF_029867415.1. Taxonomy (NCBI): domain Eukaryota; kingdom Viridiplantae; phylum Streptophyta; class Magnoliopsida; order Fabales; family Fabaceae; genus Vicia; species Vicia villosa. Next base: position 65,520,361 of record NC_081185.1, on the reverse strand, counting down.
CTGACCCGGTCAAAGCAAAAACCTTTCCTCCCGATTGGTTCTTCTTTGGCTTAGGACAATTAGGACTGATGTGACCCTCTTCACCGCAGTTGTAACAAGTCACAACCCTCTTCTTGCAGTCAGCAGCAATATGACCCACTTGGTCACACTTGTAACACTTCTTCTGATCAAGCTTACACTCGTTCCTACGATGTCCGATCTCACCACAATTGTAACATCTGATACGGGCACTGGAATCTCCCCCACTGGGTTTCTTCCAATCAGCAGGTTTACCTCTACCATATGGCTTACCTCTATCCATATGTTTTTTCCCTTTTCTGTCAACCAACTCGCGAGAGTGAGATGACCTCAGCTTGATGTTATCTTCCTCAAAAATCCTGCTACAATCTACCAGATCGACAAACCTCCGGATTCTCTGGTACCTGACACCCTGCTTGATCTCATCACGAAGACCATTCTCAAATTTGACACATTTTGAGAACTCACTGGCTTCATCCTCATTATAGTGCACATAATACCTTGCCAGTTCCACAAACTTGGCCGCATACTCTGGTACCGACATATTGCCTTGAACCAGTGCCAAAAATTCAACTTCCTTTCTTCCCCTGACATCTTCAGGAAAATACCTCCTCAGAAATTCCCTTCTAAATATAGTCCAAGTAATTGCTGTACCATTAGCATCCAGTTCAGCTCTGGTTGACATCCACCAGTCATCAGCCTCCTCCGATAACATATGAGTACCATACCTCACCTTGAGATCCTCAGCACAGTCAATGACTCTGAAAATCCTCTCGATCTCCTTAAGCCATTTCTGAGCACCTTCAGGATTATGCGTGCCCTTGAACAATGGAGGATTGTTCCTCTGAAAACTGTTCAGTTGTCTGTCAGCACCAATCGCAGCTCCATTGGCATTCCCTCCCAGCACACCAGCAATCATGCCCAGAGCCTCAGCGATAGCATCATCGTTTCTTCCTCCTCTTTCAGCCATTGTTCTGCTTAACACAAACAATCCAGTCAGAACAAAAGTATCGACAAATAACTCGTATTAGTCGCATACACGAAAAGACTGACACTAAGACTTTGATCACAACGATCGACTATGCTCTGATACCACTATTGTAACACCCCTCTAATAACCCGCGGCAATAGAATAAATATTAATCAGAGTCAACATGCAAGAGGTGTCACAATTCATAAACAAAGAAAAATACACGTTCGGTACATGTCATGCATTCACTGAAAACGTCTGTAATTATAACTCAATAAACAAACCATGTCTACACAGCGGAATTAAAATCATCAAGTCAACATCCATCATTAATGTATCAGACTTTATCAACAAAAACAAATAGAGTTATAATCGAACTCTAAAAACAACGCGTCCCCAGTGTTACATCTACCAGAGCATGACACCGACACAATACTAAAAACCGACTTATGAGCTAGTCCTCACCAAGTCGCGCCGCTATCCTCAATCTGAAAATGACAACAAGTAAGGGTGAGTCTCATCACAGTTAACCAATGTTATTGCATCATAAATAATAACATGTCATAGTGATATCATTCACCAACTGTTTCATATTCAGACAAATCATCATTCACACATCTACAGATAGAAAGACAAGTCATCTTAAAACATACACCATCATGTTATAAACAAATCATGCACATGTATGAAATTGACACTATGCATGTGGTACCAAACATCACCAGTGGACATCATCCACCGACCGATCTATCATCATCCAGATACGGCCCTGCCAGCACAGATTCCACACAATGGGAATCCTGCCCTTCACTGCATCCTCTCATCTTTAGGATACAGCCCTCATACTATGACTATGAATGCATGCAACATATATATAACATACCATCATCATCATCACACAATGAGTAGCCTCGTCTATACTCATATATCATCATTCATCATCATCATCATCATCAACAAGTATGTTCATATATATATAAATTAGATTGCATCATTCAAATAATCATATCATAATAAATCATACAGATATACCAGCTCGAAAGTTACACGCCATTAACCTTCCAAAAATCACAAAACAGCAAAATCTGTCAATCACGTTGGCCATACGCGTACCATACGCGTACCAACAGGGCCATAACTTCACAAAAACACGCCCCATACGCGTATCATACGCGTACAGGCAGAAGCACAACTTCAGACAAAACATACACACCATATGCGTATCATACGCGTATGGACAGAACCATATTTCCACACAAAACAACATCATACGCGTATCATACGCGTACCAGCAGAAGGGCACATTCTGATGCACCATGGGGAGCGTACCATACGCGTACCACACCCCCCATACGCGTATCATACGCGTACCATACGTGAATGGACAGCAGTTCACAGAAACCTGCAACTTACCATTCATCTTCCTCGCGATTTTACCTGCACAGTCTGCGATTTGGGTCTAAAACCCAGAAAATTCATCTCATAACAGCATACGAATTCACCCAGAAACTATAGTATATGATCCAATAATCAATTTCGTTCATCATACTCTAGATCTACTCAGTTATTAGGGATTTATCAGTCCAAAATTTCAATCCAAAAGATGAACACAACACAGAACATGGAAACCATTGATCAAAACAATACTACCAATCTATACTATTACCTATAACACGATAATAGAGATTAAATGGAGAGTCTCCCCTTACCTTAGACAATTGTTCTTGATCCTTGATCTCTCCCTCTACAGTTCTCCTTCACGTTCTTCGTTCCAAACCTCTGTTCTTTCACGTTCTTTCTTCCTTCCCCAATCCCAATTGTTTTATGAAAAATAATAATAATTTAGTAAAAAGGATTACAAAATCACTCCCCCTTCTTTTACTATTCCCTCATATGGCCCAAATGCCATAAACCATTATTTCCATTATTTTCCACAAAATTCTTAATAATTCTAATTATTAATTCAATGTTCCAATTAAATTAATATTAAAATTATACGGGTGTTACACTGGATGTTCCTAAGAACATGGTCAGCATCTTGATGCCTTTGTACTATTCTAGGGATCTCTTGCTCAATTTGATCTCCTTGTCCTATAGGTTCGACCCCTCTCACATTCGACCCTTGAGTAGTCGAAAGGTTTGGTTGTGGGGGCGCCCCAAAGAAATCTGCAATTCTGGCCATTTGTCCCGCCAATATTTCATAACTTTGATTCGTGTTATTTATCATGGGAGTAAAAACAGTTCCCATTTGTTGAGTAAGGGCATTCACCATTTCATGATTACTTTCGTCCATTTGTTGTCGAATTGACAACATTGACGTAGTACTTAAAGATGGCAAAACCTGGTGATTATATCCTATGCCTATATGTCGACCCCCTGGATTTGATGTGCTTGTAGCCATCATGCTGTCAGAATATAATGAAGGATTTGTGTGCAAACCTTGCATCATAGACGTGGGCATTCCAAACTGAGGGTTAAAACCTGGAGGAGGCATCATTCCATGAAACGGCGGTCGTAATGGATTCAACGGTGACCGTACATTCGTTGGTGATGATACCATTATTGCTGTCGTCGATCCACCAGTATTTGTTGTTCCAACTGGGGACGAATCTGCGGCATTTTGTGGTGTTCCTCCGGTCAGAACACCTCCTTGATTTCCAGAAAGATCAGAATTATTTGTATTAACTTCAGCCATGTTAGTTAATTTCCGACCACTTCTTAATATCATTCATAACTAAAGGAAAATAAAGAACAATCGACGGGTCCCACTGGGCGTGCCAATTTGTTTACCCAGAAAACTGGTAAACAAGCGCTAGTTTCCTTTTTAAAGGTTACTTTGCGGAGTCAACTAGAATACTCCAGGACTGATTGCTTTATTTTGTTAGATTATGCGTATCTGATTTATATTAAATGTAAATAGTGACTTTAACGTAAAAGTAAGTACTGAAATTAAAGGCTTTAAAGTAAACCAAAGCAATAAAAAAGGCAGTAAATGTGCACTGAAAGATAAAATGTAATGTAAAATGATTGCATTTAATTAAACTGGTACGCATACGTACATTCCAAGGTTGCACTCGTTACTCATTGCGCAGAGATTTGAGTTTTACTTGTGTTTATGTAGAAAATGCGTACCTCTAACTATTCCTATGAAACTTGCTTAAATAGAAAAATAAAATAACTACTACTAACGGTCGACTGGCTATCAGTCAACACGTGTCTTCGACATGCAAGATCTTCAACTGTGAGACTTCCACGCGTCTTGTGAGAACTGCCAGAAAAACCGCCTGGAAACTGCTCCTTAACTTCTACTGCCTCTCGACTTCCACTTCAATTTCTGCAGCCAAAAATCCTTAAGTCTTCGCATCCTTTTGGTCTGGTCGAACGCTAAAACCTCAGACGATCTTCCTAGTCGAACAGATTCGACTACTAAACGTTATTTGGTCGAATCGCTTTGACCCACCTGGTAATGTAGATATTAACGTGAGGCCCAATTACCAATTTAGGGCCTTTTTTACCAAATTGAGGCCCAATTGCCAATTTTGGGCCTTAGTTGCCCATTTATTTAGTAAGTCGAAATCCTAGGGTAACAAATTGCCCCTCCAAGCGACTTCTTTCGACTGACTTTAGGAAAGAGAAAGATGTCGTTTCAGTTCTTTCTTGGGTTTCGACTTTTGTTAATTCCCATTACGCAATGATTACGTTTCATTTTCCCAGGCACTAATTATTACCTAAACGCTAGGTAATGGGCTATTAACTGCTCCCACTTTCTGAACCCAGCTTTCAAAGCATTTCCTTGACGTGACTTTTGATTTTACAACTTCTTCTTTACACGATTTCTAATGACGTCATCAACAGCTTGCATATATATACAGCTTCTTTCTCCTTTTTCTTTCTTTCTCCTCGTTCTACCTCTCTTCTCAAACGTTTCAGAAAGAACCATCTCTTTTCCTCTAACCTTTACCCATTTTCTTCTTCTCCTTTTATACACAACAATGGCAGCTACGACCACCAACACCACTGTGTACGATACGGGTGCGAACCCTTTAGGGTTTATTATGTCTCGTGAGGAAGAAGAACAAGGCTTAGATTTCATTCCTCAACCCAACCTTACTGAGGCCAAAGCCATCATTTGGCAAAACCAGATGTTAATCCCTTTTCAGATTACTGATAAATTAATGGCTTTTTCAGGGCCATTACCAGACCACCGTTATCACCCAGAGCAAACCACTGGTTTCTTTCCTTGCTTCCAAACCACCATGCCTGTAGCTTTCGACAAACCACGTGTCCTCGATCTGAAGTTTATGGATCCTTCGCTTAGGGTTTTCCGTTCGACTCCAGCTCCTGGCAACAAGGAATACTTGGCTTGGCTTAACAAAGTTCAAGCGAAAAAACAACAAAGATGGGAGGAATTGGGCATCTTCGACGTCATACAATTATCCCGGACTGGTCATAGAGTTTTTCCCCCCATGCTACTTGCTTCGATCTTCTTCTGGGAAGGTTCGACTAACACCTTCCACCTTCCTTGTGGAATGATGACTCCTACTCTCTTCGACGTGGCTGCCATCACAGGGCTTTCGCCATTGGGTGAAATCTTCGACCCAACTCTTCCCACAGAAATGAATTTCAATTTCACCAACGCTACCATCACCAAGTATATGCAAGATCATTATGACAAGTCGACAGAAGAAGTTTCTGACGAAGAGCATGTTGCCTTCCTCACCTACTGGCTCTCATATTATCTGTTTTGTCCAGGATCAGTTTAGATTGCTAAAGCTTACATACCTTTGGCTATTCAGATTCATGAAGGTCGAAAGGTCTCTTTAGGTAAGCTGCTCCTAGCTTATCTCTATCATACCTTAGGTATAGCATCTTTAAGGATCAAACGCCTGCATGAGACTCCAAAACAACTCTCTCTGTCGGGACCTTATTGGCTCTTACAACACTGGTTAAATGCCACCTTCGAGTCACATATAGGTTATACTGTTTCCAGATCTATTTTAGAGGTCATGTATGACCGGAGGATCGAAGGCATCAAGCTTGCCTTTCAAACTCCTCAAGATGAGTCTAACAAGCCCAACCTCCTTAAATATGTGAGGTTGTTTTCTGAATGTAAAACATTTATTGCTTCCATGGCCCCTTTCTCCAACCGATGCTTTGGGCCAACTTAGTTCAAAGCTATTTTTCCTGGGAATACTCCTACTCTTTGAGCTCAATTAAATGCTATTTGGGCTGCCTTTCTAACCCCAACACTACTTTCTCATCGTATTGAGTCGACTGGTAAGTGCTATGGGTTTGTGGGTTATCAACCAAACTTGGTCTCTCGACAATTTGGTTTGAGCCAGATGCTGCCCAAGAGCTTATATTCCCATGACGGTGATATTTGTTACTCTGGTCGACCGTTCACAGCCCGTCAACACCTCGACTGCTTGAAGTTTCATAACAAACAATCCTTGGAACATCCCACCTTCACTTTCCAAAACTCCTATTTTACAACCAAAGAATTCAATGAATGGTGGTCTGAATATTATCAACTGTTTGATGGGGACTCTTTCGTCAAGAAACTGAACACTGCATTTGAAGTACTGGAGGATCAACTTACTATAAGTAAGTTTTTTATGTCTGCCTTCGTTTTCTTTTCATTGTCAACAACAATATTCTAATATCAATTTTAGACCTTTCAGGGCCTGATCTTACTAATCAAAACGAGGCTCCTACTCCTAAACCAGGTCGAAAGCGCCCCAGCACGTCGAGCAACACCACCATCAAGAAAAACAAAACTGTTAGAAAGGTACTTAACTTGATCTTTAATCTTGTCAAATCTTCCTTAACATTCATTAATTGTTATTCTTCCTTTTCAGTTGGTAGTTCCTACTGAATCAGACGAAACTACATCTCCACCAAATCAGGAAAGTGATATCTTTTCACGACCCCCGCCTCTGACTCCCCCAAAAAGACGAAAAGTTGTAAAGGACATTCCCAAAGTGGTTGTCAAACCTCAAACAGCTCCAACAATTTCTTCATCTCAAATTCTTACCGAGGTAGCTTAGCATTTTTTTTCACATATCTCTTTCAATATCTCTGTTTTCTAACATGTTTCTTGAATAGAGTGCACCAACTGTCGACCACACTCAGGAAAAAGTTGTCGAAGTTGCTGAGAAAACTGCTGAAGCCACTCCTGACTCCAATCCTTTTAGCCCTCAAAGGACTGACGCTTTTGGAAGCAACACTGATTCGGCTAACACTCCAGGTCGAAGTCGAACAGATCCTCAGGACAAACCCATCGTCGAACAATCATCTGCCATAAAAAATACTGAAAATGTTCCTCGACCAGAACCCAATGCAGCTTCTCAGTCAAGACTACATTCTATTGCTGATGATACTAATTCCAACAGTTCTCTTAGTCAGGAAGAAATTTTGGACTTGAAGAAGACTAATCCTGTGGAGGCTCTCTTTCGACTTCAAAAGCTGCGACCAAGTTCTTTTGAGATTCCTGCTCAATCGACCAATCCTGATGCTGAGATTGATGCTTCCCTTGTCGAAGCTATATGCCGACTGAAAGCCCATCTGGATGAACCTGAGTTTCTCGTTGTTCTTGAGAGTTCTGAACATCTTGGTGGAGAAATTCGCAAAATCCTAAATTTATTGATCAAAGCTTCTCTTCCACCAGTTGTTGTTCAATTTTTCTTTGATTTTGAGGCGTACTTCGACCAACTTTGGAGGGACCTTATGACGAAGAAGAACATTACCTTTCAGGCAAAGAACAAAGAGCGTGAACTGGAGAGAGAATGGGACGCCAGTGCAGCTTCGACCAAAAAGGTTGAAGAATTTCAGGAGAAAACTTTAAAGTTTTCTGATAAGCAGGGAGAGATCGACAATAAGATTGCTGATTACAAAGCTCAAATTGATGAACTCAACAAAAAGGTTCAACATCTTGAGCAAAAGAAAATCAGTTTGGCTCAAACTAAAGAAGTCCCTTCGCCTGAAATTATTAACCAAGAAGTCTTGAAAGGACTTGGTCATGGTGAGAATGCACTCAAGTTGGAAAGTAACATTCGACAGCTTAAACAAAACCTGTCTCGACTTGACTCTAAGATTGATTTTGAGTCAACCAAGTTAGCCTATTTTAGGAACAATTTCCCTGCTTTGTAATTTCGTTTTCGACTGACTGGCTATATTTTGTAATGTCTGCCAATGCTCTTTATTAAGAACTTTTTGTAATGATTGGCTCGATTTAGCCATTTTAATATAGTCTCTTGGTCTTTTATTTTCTTATGTGAATTTTCAACAATACACCCTCAGCATTAGTCATATTGTCGATGGCAAAAATTTCCAAGGCATACAAATTTTTAATTTCAACATTATCATCTACCCCCTCGAATTTTGACGTCGACAATTGACCCAATTTATTTAATACTTCATGAGTTTCTTTATTCTTGATCTCAACCATATCTTCCAACTTATCTTTAGAAACTCTATACCCAGAAGCAATTTGTGCCAATTCATTGGCAATGTAATTGTTGGATCTTGGTACATGCAAGATCTCAACATGCTCGAAATTTTCTAATAAACGTATCACGATTGCATAATACATTATTAGATTTTCTTTAATGCACTTATATTCTTTCTTGATTTGTCGAATCACTAGTTCAGAATCACCTCGAATCTCAACCCGGGTTGCCCCCAAATCTATTAGGGCTTTCAAACCAGTAATCAAGGCTTCATATTCGACTTCATTATTAGAGCATACTTCTTTCATTTTGTAATGGAACTTAGTTGGAAGTCCCTTAGGGGAAATAATTAGGACTCCAATGCCTGAACCATTTTTGTGACTAGAGCCATCGAAAAACAATTTCCAATTAGTTTGCTCGACTTGATTTACAGACGAGTCCACTAACCCATGGTCGACTATAAAATCAGCCACAACTTGTCCTTTCATAGCCTTTAAAGGGACATATGTCAAGGAAAACTCAGTTAGCGCTAAGGCCCACTTACCAATTCGACTATGCAAAATTGGTTTAGACAACATATGTTTAATAATATCAAAATGAGAAGACACATACACATCAATAGGCTTTATATATTGCTTAAGTTTGTAACATGAGAAATACAAGCATAAGCATAATTTTTCAATATCATTATACCTAGTTTCAGCATCTACTAGGGTTCGACTTAGATAATATATGGCTCTTTCGACGCCATTATCATCTTCTTGGGCCAACATACTCCCAATTGTCGAGCCTGACGCAGCTATGTATAACTTCATACTTTTTGTCCTATTGGGGGGTAACAAAATAGGAGGCTTAGTTAAATAAGCTTTTATTTGGTCGAATGCCTGTTGATGTTCTTGTTCCCATTTGAATTGATCTTGGTTCTTGAGTTTCACAAGTGGTGAAAATATCTTCGTTTTGCCACTTAGATTTGAGATAAATCTCCTCAAGAAATTAATCTTCCCCAGCAATGACTGGAGTTGTTTCTTTGTTTCTGGCGCCTTTAGCTCCAAGATTGCTTTCGTCTTATTTTGGTTTATCTCAATGCCTTTCTTGTGAACCACGAAGCCTAGGAAATCCCCTGCATGTACACCAAAAGCACATTTTAAAGGGTTCATTTTGAGTCCATATTTCCTCATACGTTCAAAAGATTGTCGAAGATGGTCTAAGTGACCATTTTCAGAGTTAGATTTTATTACAATATCATCAATATAAACCTGCATAAACTTGTCAATAAAATCATGAAACATGGAGTTCATGGCTCGTTGGTATGTAGCGCCAGCATTTTTTAAACCAAAAGGCATTACCACCCATTCATAAGTTCCTAAAGCACCTGGGCATCGAAACGCCGTCTTAGGTACATCTTCGTCAGCTATAAAAATTTGGTTATAACCTGAATATCCATCCAATAAGCTGAGGTATTCAAATCCGGCTGTAGAGTCGACTAACATTTCAGCGACTGGCATGGGATATTCATCTTTAGGAGTAGCTTTATTTAAATCCCTGAAATCTATGCATACACGGAGGCTACTATTTTTCTTTATGACAGGTACTATATTAGCTAACCATTCGACATACCTCGCAGTTCGAATAAACTTGCTTTTCAGCAATCTTTCAATTTCCACTTTGATTTTTTCCATAACTTCCGGAGCAAATCTCCTAGGAAGTTGCTTGATAGGTTTCTTCCCTGGGTTTAATGGTAGTCGATGCTCCACCACCTGTCGACTTAAACCAGGCATTTCATTGTAATCCCATGCAAAACAATCTTTGTATTCTTTCAATAGTCGAATCAACTTGGCCTTTAGGTCATTTGTAAGCCTCGTACTTACATAAGTAGGCCTTTTAATGATCCCATCACCTAGATCAATTTCCTCAAGAGGGTCTTGAGCTTGCATCCTTTTTACTGATCCTGATGGATCCATTTCGAAACCCAAATGTTCGTCATCGTATATCCCGTCGAGTCGTTCGACTTGGTGATTGGCTTCTTGATTGTTTTCATTCTTTATCATCATCATGGCCTCAGCAGCCATTTCTTTCTCTAATTCGGCCTCTAAAACCGCTCTTTCGTTGTTTTCGGCCAAATAAGCCGTTATTCGAGCCAGGTATTCTGACTCAGTGGTCATCGTCTTCGACCGTTGTCCTCTGTTCTGGAGGACTTTCCTGGTTCAATGGCTCATTAGGATCTTCTTTATTCCAAATGAAACCATAATTTGGATCTAAGTTCAGATACTTAGACACTCTTTCATCAGAAGAGTATACATCTTCTGCTTTGTAGCAAGGAGCTACATTTGCCAAATGTTGGTCGAAGTGTTTGCGACCACTTTCAGTTTTGTAATAACTTTGGTCAGCTTCAATATTCTCCACTATACCATCTGACCTCCAAATGGCCACACGTTGATGTAAGGTGGAAGGAACTGCCCCAATACCATGGATCCATTCTCGACCCAACAACAGTTTAAAATTTGCCTGCGATGCAATCACCATGAAGACGGTTGACCTGACAGACGAACCAACAGCTAGTTTTACTTGAATTACTCCAAGTATTCCACTTGTCTTGCCCTCATAATTTGACAGTACCATATTATGGGGTCTTAAGTCTTTGTCAGACTTTCCCACTTTCTGAAGTGAAGAATAGGGCATTAAGTTTACAGCAGCCCCACCATCGACAAACACTTTGTTTATTGGAACACCATCCACTTTCGCCCTTATGAATAAAGGCTTCAAATGATACATCATTCCTCGACCTGGCCTCTCGAACACAGCCTTTTGCTCTTCTACTACCCCTTTTCCCATTACATAGTAACAGACAGGTGTTTCTTCCACATTCTCGTCAGGAAGAAAATCATCTTCGTTCTCAGATACCTCAGATACTCTGTCAAACTCTGCTGGAAGTACAGAGACAATTCCACAATCGATTAGCGACTCATCTGACTCTATGTCAAAGTTGTCGTCGACCTCTTCGTCCGATAGTGGAGAATATTCAGGCTCTTTCCCCGTATTGAGAGTCGGGGCATCATCATCAACTAGTTCTTTGATGAGTTTCTTTCCTAGGATCATCCCAGCAGCTAATCTATCATTTGCTATTTTTGCCTGTTCTTCAGTCAACTTCCTGTGAAAAGGTTTTGATTGATAGTGAGAAAATCCTGCCTGCACCATTTTCGAACCTTCTTGTCCATTCTTGTGGCTTCTTTGGTAACGTCTCCACTGCGTTCGAGTCATGGGGTTCTTTCCTTTGTAGTTTGGAGATATGTAATCTTTTCTTTTAGATCCACTATCAGTCCAAGAACCTTCAGCATTGGTTCCATCGCCTTGAATCTGCCATTCTGGGCGTTTACCTCTGAAGTTAATGGGTTTCACCCATTTGTCTTCAGGGACATCCGTCTTAGGACGGAAAGTCCTTGGTTTTTCAAACATCTTCCTGTATTCTCCAGCCCTTCGACCACTGTTTTCTCCTGTATACATGAATTGACGATTCTTGCCTCGACAAGGGTCGAACCTCACTTTGTTTGCAGCATCGACATTGAAAACAGCATCACACCTTGGGCATAATCCAACTTGGGAGTTGTTATTGTGGCATCTCTCAAGGAATTTCAAAAGACTTTCTTTTGGTTCAGGATAAACCAAGTTCAAAACTTTGCCATCAGTAGCGCCGTTTTGCTTTCTAACGAAACCATCAGTAGTCTCGACCATCATCACATCAGCAAGCTCAGTATAGTGAGCCTCTTCGACTTGCAAAGGATCAGTATCAACTTGCATTGATGACTTTGGCTTTTCTCCAAACTGTAACCTTCCTTCTTTCAAAGCTTTATGCACTAAATCCCTGAAAAGGACACATTGAGAAGTTTTATGACCCAAGAAATTATGAAATTTACAAAATCCTCTTTTTTCTTTTGTTCAAGAGGAGGATTTTTAAGTCCCGGGGGTACTATGATTTGCCCATCAGAAACCAACAAATCAAATATTTCATCACATTTTGTATATCAAATGAATACGTTTTACTAGAAAATTTTTCATTCTTACTTTCAACCAGATTTTTATCTTTTGAAGGTTTAAGCAATTTATAGATATATGGTGGTCCTGGCTTTAATTCAGCCACGTTGACCTCTCCCTCTTCGTATTCACTTTCGCTATTAGAGTCGAACTCACTTGTAGTAAGATAAGCTATTTTTTCTTTCTTATGATATTTACTAGCTCTGGCTTTTTCAGCTTTTAGCCTTTCGACCTGGCGTACTCTATCTGCCAGTTGTGCCATGTCTCTCAAATGTTGGGTGTCTAATTTCTTCCTTATGGAATAATCTAACCCACCTGCAGCCATTTCGACTAACTCATGTTCAGGAATTTGTGTAAAACATCTAGCTTTTAGTAACCTAAAACGGTTTAGATAATCATCGACTGGTTCTGTACCCTTTCGCCTAACTCCAGCTAATTCTTTCAAGCTAATTTTCGAATGTCCCATATAAAATTGTTCATGAAACAATCGTTCTAATTGGTTCCATGAGAACAAAGATTGGGGAGATAAGGTCGTGAACCAAGTAAATGCATTTTTCGTTAAAGAACTTGGAAAATACTTCATCTTTAGATTTTCATTGTTTGCTATTTCTCCAGCCTCTGTCTGGAACCTAGCAATATGTTCGACCGTCGACTCGCCAGTCTCACCAGCAAATTTGGTGAATTTTGGTACTTTCCACCCCCTAGGCAATTTTGTTTGCCTTACATATTCTGACAACGGGGAAACGAAATTTGGTCTATGCAAACCTACATTTATTCCATTCTGAACTAAAATTTGTTCAACTACATTAGAGATATTATTGTGTCCAATATTGCCATCTTGCTGGATGTTCCTAAGAACCTGGTCAGCATCTTGATTCCTTTGTACTATTCTAGGGATCTCTTGCTCAATTTGATCTCCTTGTCTTATAGGTTCGACCCCTCTCACATTCGACCCTTGAGTAGTCGAAAGGTTTGGTTGTGGGGGCGCCCCAAAGAAATCTGCAATTCTGGCCATTTGTCCCGCCAATATTTCATAACTTTGATTCGTGTTATTTATCATGGGAGTAAAAACAGTTCCCATTTGTTGAGTAAGGGCATTCACCATTTCATGATTACTTTCGTCCATTTGTTGTCGAATTGACAACATTGACGTAGTACTTAAAGATGGCAAAACCTGGTGATTATATCCTATGCCTATAGGTCGACCCCCTGGATTTGATGTGCTTGTAGCCATCATTTGTGTGCAAACCTTGCATCATAGACGTGGGCATTCCAAACTGAGGGTTAAAACCTGGCGGAGGCATCATTCCATGAAACGACGGTCGTAATGGATTCAACGGTGACCGTACATTCGTTGGTGATGATACCATTATTGCTGTCGTCGATCCACCAGTATTTGTTGCTCCAACTGGGGACGAATCTGCGGCATTTTGTGGTGTTCCTCCGGTCAGAACACCTCCTTGATTTCCAGAAAGATCTGAATTATTTGTATTAACTTCAGCCATGTTAGTTAATTTCTGACCACTTCTTAATATCATTCATAACTAAAGGAAAATAAAGAACAATCGACGGGTCCCACTGGGCGTGCCAATTTGTTTACCCAGAAAACTGGTAAACAAGCGCTAGTTTCCTTTTTAAAGGTTACTTTGCGGAGTCAACTAGAATACTCCAGGACTGATTGCTTTATTTTGTTAGATTATGCGTATCTGATTTATATTAAATGTAAATAGTGACTTTAACGTAAAAGTAAGTACTGAAATTAAAGGCTTTAAAGTAAACCAAAGCAATAAAAAAGGCAGTAAATATGCACTGAAAGATAAAATGTAATGTAAAATGATTGCATTTAATTAAACTGGTACGCATACGTACATTCCAAGGTTGCACTCGTTACTCATTGCGCAGAGATTTGAGTTTTACTTGTGTTTATGTAGAAAATGCGGACCTCTAACTATTCCTATGAAACTTGCTTAAATAGAAAAATAAAATAACTACTACTAACGGTCGACTGGCTATCAGTCAACACGTGTCTTCGACATGCAAGATCTTCAACTGTGAGACTTCCACGCGTCTTGTGAGAACTGCCAGAAAAACCGCCTGGAAACTGCTCCTTAACTTCTACTGCCTCTCGACTTCCACTTCAGTTTCTGCAGCCAAAAATCCTTAAGTCTTCGCATCCTTTTGGTCTGGTCGAACGCTAAAACCTCAGACGATCTTCCTAGTCGAACAGATTCGACTACTAAACGTTATTTGGTCGTATCGCTTTGACCCACCTGGTAATGTAGATATTAACGTGAGGCCCAATTACCAATTTAGGGCCTTTTTTACCAAATTGAGGCCCAATTGCCAATTTTGGGCCTTAGTTGCCCATTTATTTAGTAAGTCGAAATCCTAGGGTAACAAGGGGGTGTCTTCGGAGATGAACTTCCGAAAACACCTCATGGGGGGTGTCTTCGGAGATGAACTTCCGAAAACACCTTTGTTCAGATTTTGGGGGGTTTCGGAAATGCACTTCCGAATTATGCAGAAACAGAGATTTTTTTTATGTTGTTCTTAACAGTTTCGTATTTTTAATTAAAGGAAGCCGGAAAATAAAATAAGCGACATATAAAGGTGAAAATACTAATATGATAAAAAAAGTAATATATACAACCGATCTGAATCCAAATAATAATAATAATGTGCGAAAGATACAATCCGAAAACAAAAAATAAATAAACCCGACCACTACGGGTGTGCCTAACCCTCTCTCCCTGGGACCTCCTCTGCCGCCTGTATGCCGCCGCACGGCCCGCATCAGTGACGATAATCTCCATCACGGCCACTGCCTCTGGACCGCCCTGCTGAACGACACCTCGATCCAACGCGTCCCGCCCAAGCATCTCTATCCGCTGGCAGATCGGCATGAGATCAATGGCGTGGTCATCCTCGGCCTGCTGGTTCTCTAGGATCTCCTCGTGTGCTGGCCTAGGAGCCTCGGGAACGTCGGGTCTCAGCAGAGGATGTGACACCCGATAGAACCATGTGACGTATCCCTTCTCACTGTGCCAGTCCTGTGTGACCCGAGTGAGACGGTACTCCTGCGGTACCACATGATGCTGCCAGTCCTCCCATATGGCAGTGAGCTGCACTCGGGTCACTGTGTCGGGAGCAGCCTCAAAGGGTGACCTGGGTATCCGCTGCACGAATCCGAACTGACGCATGCACCGCTCAGGGAGATACCGGACCATGATGGTATTCCCGCGTGCCAACCAACCAGAATATAGAGATATGCCGTCAAAGGGGACAATCTGAGCATAGTCGCTGAACGGCCTCCAGGTGACGTCGTCGTGCATCGTGCGGTCCAGGTATCCACGGTATGGTCCCATCGCATCGTTCCCCCTCTGGAGAACGTATCTGGCGGCCCTGGGCATGGCGTCCACGTACGCAGGATCGATGTGAAAGCCGTGGATGCGGGAGAAGTAGGAGATGATCCAGCTCTGAAACAGAAACACGATAATGTATTAAAAATAAATACGAAACATAAATAAATAAATAAATACGATAATGTATTAAAATAAAACGTACCGTAAGTAGTGTGCAGGATCCGACCAACTGCCTCGTCCTCCAGTTGGAGGCCTCATTCAGCTTCTGGTAAAGGTATGCCAGAGTAGCTGCCCCCCAGTTCCACTGGTGAACGGTATCCAGGTCCATGAAGTAGCGAAGGTAGGTCACGTCGACGTACCTTGCACTCTTGTCCACAAAGCATGCAGCGCCTACCACATGCATGTACCAACACCGGAGAGCGCAGCCGCGGTGATAGTGTGTGAATAGCTCGTCACCCGCCTCCTCAGCCTCGGCCGCCGCGTCCAGGTGATGCTCAAAATAGCAGCTCAGTGTGGTGAACCGGTCATGAGGCCCAGATGTCGTGACGCACTCAAAGTGAGCAACCTCGTGCTCCATGCCCAAATAGAGCGTCATCCACTCAATGGCCTCGACCTTCTGGATCCGGGAGTGGTGCAACAGCGGCCCCCTAATCGGCAGGTGGAGAAGACACTGCACGTCATGCAAGGTGATCGTCATCTCCCCAACCGGCAAGTGGAAAGAGGACGTCTCCTTGTGCCAGCGCTCCACAAATGCCCCCTGCATGCCGGTGCTGATGGTGGTGTACCCCGTCATGCAGAGCCCGCTAAGCCCTGAACCTCGCACATGGTCGCTAAACCACTCAGTTGGTGGTTTAAACAGACTGAAAATCTTCCGGGCGTGGTTCACCATTTTCAACGGCTCTCTCTCCTGTTAAAAAAAACAAATAAGCGACATATATTAAATAAGCGACAAATAAACGGTTAAATTATAAAAAATGGTGACAAAAAACGGTTAAATTATAAAAAATACCTCTCCCTCCCAGATACCCCGAGCGACGTGATCGTGGTAGTGAATCAGCACGGAAGTGTCAAAGGGCCCTCCCGGATAGCTGTCCTCCTGCTCATCCTCCTCCCCGGCTGGAGGGTCAACATCCGGTACCCCCTCCGGCTCGTGGTAGGGCACTGCCGCCACCTCCTCCTCATCCTCCTCCTCCTCCTCTCGCTGGCGGGAAGAAGATACCCGAGCCAGCCGACTCCTAGATCCTGAAGCAGATGTACCCTCTCCCTCGCCCACGGGAACTCACACACGTCGTCCCCGGCCCTGCCCCCGTCCTTGTGTCGACGCCAGCTGCGCCGCCGCCCGCTCGCGTCTAGCCGACGCAGTCTGGGTCTCCCTACCCTGTCTGATGCGTGCTGGTTGGTTGCCTGACATGTTCCTGTATACAATTGAAATCAATTAATATGCCACACAAAAGAATAAACTAAAAAAATTGAACTTCTGATACAATTCGGAAGTTCATTTCCGAAACTGGGAATGGAGGTGTTTTCGGAAATGAACTTCCGAAACACCCCTGCGGGGAAGTTTTCTGCAACTTCCATGGCAGACCCCTAAACCAAACATCAAACCTATGTCTACACATTCTAAACATCCTAAATATCAGTATAAACCTAACCTATACATTTTTTGCTCTTTGTAAACACCCTAATATACATTTTAATCATAGATCTTAAAATCAAAATGCTTACCGATTGAATAGATTGGAGGACTTTTGAGTGTAATAGAGCAAGTAGATGGAGCCTTTGAGGTAGCTTGGAACTGGTTTGCACAAAAATCTCTTGGGGTTGAGTTTGGAAGAAGATTAGGGTAAATGATTAGGGGGAGGGGGCTGTTTTGCTTAATCTGCAAAACGCGCAGTATTTCGGAAATGAACTTCCGAAATGCTATTTTCGGAAATGAACTTCCGAAATAAGACAATTTTTTCAAAAAAAAAAGGCGCTTTCGGAGATGCATCTCCGAAAACACCTTTTTTTTGCATTTCGGAAATGCATTTCCGAAGTTAGGGGTAGTTTGGGTTTTTCACCAAAGGTGACCAAGAAGACATGAGGGTTGATAAAGAAATTTTCTTAATTTTTGATGTGTTGCATTTCAGCCCCCAACCCATAGACACATGTTCTACTAAGAAGTCTTGTACTCTATCACCATAATAACTTAGGAATTGCTTATCGCATTCCAAATGGAGAAAAAACATTCTAAAGAGCTTTAAAGTATCCCTTTAAATTTTAGAAATGAATTTTCAAACTCACATTTTTTATATCAAATAAATGCGTAAATAAGTCACCCTTTTATTTTATTAAAAATATAATTCAAAAATATGTTTTCTGATGATTTCAAATGTATGAAAGTATACTTTCTTAAGATACAGACTCTCTTCTTCACTTCTCAGCTCTTCTTAGCTATCAATGTCAAAGGTACAGGTTGAATCAACTAATAAATTTAGTGATAAAAAATAAATCACAAGTTAACAATTTCCTGTTCAATCTATTATTTCCTTACTAATTATAATATAGGCTCTAGATCATGGAAAAGCTACACAATTAGACAAAGTGTTCAGTTGGATATTCATGATTATATCCATTGTATTCATTGTACAGCCTTTCCCCCTTAGCTATATCTCTATTAGCAATTAAAATGTTAAGCTGCACAGTTAGATCATGAAACACTTCATTAGTAGTCAATTCAATAAAATACTTGAAAATAAAATGTTAATAGAGACTCTTAATAATCTTGGCATTACATAGAAAGGCCAATTGAATATTACTGCTATATGCATTAAATTCATTTCAGAAAAGTTTGTAATACACTGATTAAGTTAAGTGGGCGAGGTAAATATAACCCTGCTTCCATTATCAAAACAATTAATCATTAATTAACTACCCTCATTGATTTTGTCTTTCTTATTTAAAAATTGGATTTTATAAAATCGTTTTTTAAAATATTACAAATTTTTTATATTCGCTTTTTTTTTTTTTTAAATTTAAAAGACGAATTTTGACATTCTATAACATAAACATATTTTATTGAAGATCAAAAACATGTAGTTGAAATTACAACTTTTCAATAAATTACATCTCAAAAATAATTTTTAAGAAAAACTATTTGAAATAGCATGAGAATGAAGTGATTTTTTAAATTTTGATATCCAATTTTTTTTATAAAATAATAAATATCTAAAATAACATTTTAAGAATAAATATTTAAATTAAAATTTTAGTAAAAGATTTTATGAATTTTTTCTAAATTTTTTTCTTAAAAAAAATTTATACAAAATTATGTTATATTATAAAAAAATATTTTAGAAAAAAACTAAACTAACGGAACCTTAATCATATGTACATAATAAATTTTAAATGGAACATGTGATGTGTGATTGTTGATGATTAGGTGATGACCGACTAACTTGAAGGTTCAGATGAAAAGAAAAAAAGTGAAGAATAGAGTTTGTATTTTACGAAAGTACTTTTTTTCGAACTATTTTTTTATAAAATAAAAATATGACTTATTTACACATAAATTTGTTGTATTTGAGTACGTTCAAAAGTGCAGTTTTGAATTCTAGAAATAATTTTGATTTTTCCCTAGAATATGTGTTTAAGGGGGAAAGTATTACACTAATAATTTTAGCAATTCAACAGCATACCAAAATATAAATTCAGTTATAATTTCAGCCACACATATCCTAAACAAACTGATATGAATAATTTGTTAGAACAAGGAGCAGTAAATAAGAACGAGGAATGTGCAGTGAATAGACTGAAGACAGTATATTTGAAGATAGTCAAAGTAGTAACTAATAGCAAATCCAATTAACTTGTAAAAATGGGGCCAGACACATAAAAACAACAACGTATATATATACGTTAACAGTCGCTAGCTACATTACTTTTTACACAGAAAAATGGGACCTTCTTGTTGTTTACATGCATGCTCTGCTCTATTCATTTTTAGTTTTGCCACTTTGTGCAATTTAAGAGAGTTCAAACAAATTACCCATGTGATTTGGTCCCTTGTGCACATTGTTTTGGACCACTTTCATCTTCCAACTTGCACCAAGAAAATTCACTTTTCTTTTTAACCTGAAAATCTCGAATTTTCTCGTAATCAGTTATGGATTGCGTCTTCGGGTGAGAGACTTAAATCAAGTGACAAAAAACAATTGAGTTAAAAGATTAAAATGAATTGGTCATTCCTGCAATTTAGTGACGATTTTTTATTTAACGATTAAATTAGCGACAATTTAAATATTAGACACCAAAAATATGGATTGAAAATTTTAAAAAAAATCATTATTTGAAAGAAATATTTTAAGAGATTAAAATAAAATTTGAGATATTTAAGACCACAAACATATATAATCCTTAATTTTTTTTATGAGACGTGTCTAATATAAAACTCAAAAAGAAAATTGTCAAGGTAAATTCTTATTGTTTTTTAATAAATTTATATAAGATATTAAATATTTTCTCCTTTTCAATTTTTATAAAATTTAATTACTAATTAAAAATGATAAAGATTTATCTTTGTACTCTTTTTTTAAAGTTTAAATTAGACAAACCTTCACTTTGGTGATTGCCAATTTAAATACTTGTTTGTTTTCATGGTCGATTAAGGATAGGTGCACATCCAATCAATGATAGACCTACCTTGTCCATCTTATGCCCAAGGGCCCTCACTTCATTTTGAATTTTATTTTAAATACACTATAACACGTTGTATAAAACATAGCACGAGAAACTTCTAAGTCCCACGCATGTCAATAAATTTTTTTTTTTCATCTAAATAGTGTGATTCACTGAAAATTTAAAATTGTTTTTAAAAATTTATATC
Organism: Vicia villosa; assembly: GCF_029867415.1. NCBI lineage: Eukaryota > Viridiplantae > Streptophyta > Magnoliopsida > Fabales > Fabaceae > Vicia > Vicia villosa. The sequence continues at coordinate 65,499,670 of NC_081185.1, read as the reverse complement.
TAGATGCACCTTCTCAATTTTTGTCAAAAATTAGTTTGATAATGTTTCTCTGAAATTATTTAGGGTAAATTCGAAAATATATCTCCGAAAACGTCTCTGAACTCATTTACTACACGTTTTTCATTGAAATTGGCGCTGTTGCCGAGAATTCTCTGTCAATTTTAACCAATAATAGAGTCATAGAAATTGTATCCTCGTATTATGGTTGTTGCATTCCCGAATTTCTAGCCTTTACGCGAAAAAAATCGATTTTCTAAAAAATCGATTCTGAATCAAAATTTTATTGTGTCATTTCATCATAAAAATAAGGGATTAAAGTCCCATATATTGAGTCAAAATACGTGACACCACCCTAAAAATTCTAAATTTCTTGATTTCCTATTTTGTTTGATTTATTTTTTATGATTATATTTTTCGAAAAAATCCGAAAAAATTTGTAGACTTTTAATTTGATTTTTAGTTGTATATTCGGATTTGTATAATATTATTTTAATCGTTTTTCTATTTTTCAATAGGGACATTGTTGGTATATACATATTTGTTGCATTACTGATGCATGAATACTAGTTCAGCCTATTCGAATACATCCAATATTAAATTTAAAATATATAACTGGGCATTTTATGGATATACATATCTGAAAACACCATTTTTCGTAAAAAAAAAAGGATTTATTTGGATATGCATCTTGGAAATTAATTTTAATAAGGTGACTTACTCGTATGCGTTCGCGTTCAATTTTGTGAAAAATGAATACGTTCAGAGATGCATCTCCAAAAACTGAAGATATTTTTGAATTTTCACCAAAAATTTGTGAGAATGTATAAGAATGAAAAAAAACTGTCCAAAAAATTATAATAGACTTTGAATTTAGTGTAAGATTATATATATAAATATATATATATATATATATATATATATATATATATATATATATATATATATATATATATATATATATATATATATATATATATATATATGATCAAATGACACAAAGTTGTCAATGTTAGTTGTGAGGGATTATTCTTTGAAAATTTTGAACACATGACACAATGTGTGCAGAATTGATGTAACATGTATTGCAAGGAGAAACCTTTGAAAAATTCATGACATTTGAATAGACAATATTTTATTTGTAAAATATTATTTTCTAAAATAATTTTTTTGATATGTAAGAAGAATTGGATTAAACAAGAGTACAAGGGATACTCATACCAAGATTACAACTGATATAATTGTATAAAAAAATACAATAGTCAATACTTATACGCAAAACAAATTGAAAGTTAAGATAAAAACTCCACATATTAAAGCTCAATCCTGACGAAACACAACTATCTCTAACTCTTTTACAAGCAATAATTAACTCCAAAGTCACTAATTTAATCATCTCAAGAATATTCAATTTTCTCAGAAATGTACTGGAAAATAATATGTCGTTCCTACAACACCACAATATCCAACAAACGCAAGACCAAAGGACCAATCAAACTCACCCAGAAACTTGCTATTGATCTTCAATCTCTAGCTTTGAAAAAAGAGAAGAACCGATTATGCTTGGTCCACCACAACCACATCCAGCCAGCGACCCACATCCTGACACACCAAGTTGCTAACCGCACAATTAAAATAAATGCCCCATATCCTCTTCATCCATCAAACACAACGTACAAACAAGATTATGAGCACCAGCCACGATACCTTTCTTCGCCAATTCCAACCTAGTAGGTAGCATGTTATGAACCAACCGCCAACGAAAAAGAAGAATTTTTTTTGACACTTTAGACTTATAAAGACTAGGCAACGCCCGAATCAGATTCTCATTAACTTATGTAGATGCATTGCTCAGAAAATTCTGTCAAACGTAGCTGCGATTGACAGAAAACCTATTACCATTACTACCGCTAAAACATTAGTTGTATTATCAGGCGCGATAGAATTCCAACATCAATTATTGATCAGCCAATCAAACATATTAGTAACTTTCACAAAAAGGACGAGAACACAAGAGCCAAAGAGGGTTGGAAATTGGTCTTTTAGCGCTCCTGCACCTAACTAATGGTTATGCCAAACAGTAATATTTCTCTCATTCTCGGTCTTGCAAGAGATAGACTTAGAAAACCATAAGTTCTGTTCATCTTCGTCAGAACATTCCAGAGCGCAAATATCCTTCCACCATAGCGGGGGTTTGATACTATTTACAACATAATAAATTGGTCTCTTTATAGATTAGATATATTAATTTTATACTAATTTATTTATAAAAATAACATATTAATTTGGAAAATTTAATAAATTGACATACAATCAATAACAAACTAACATATAAAATACACACTAACATGCATATTTTCATTCATCAAAATGTAACCTGTCGTTAAGCACCTATAATTTGAACAATATTTGAAACCAATTAGGATAATCAACAACAACAACAACATTAACTCTTTAGTAAAAAGAGTTAAAAAAGTAAAATGAATAAATATATATTACTAAGTGATATAAAACATTGACTTATTAGTTTTTCCATATATCCCTCTTGATGATCATGACGAATAACATGTACATCGTATGAACCATTTTTCATATGAGAGACATACATGTGTTGTGAAAGAAGGGGTATCAAAATTTAAATATTGATTTTTATCACTATCAGGAATATGTTTTTCTTGTAGAACAATTGGTCATCTTGTGTTAGAAGGATCAGTGACATAAAAAACTTGATTTGCTTAGGTTTCCATGTTGAATGATTCATTCATATAAGTTGCCTTTCGAAGATTAACCCATGTGAATCCTAAGTCATTGATTTCTACACTAGTATTACTATCAATTCACTTTCAATTAAATAATGGCACTTTAAAAGTAATATAATCAATCTCCAAAATCCCCTCAGTGATCCCAAAGTACGCTCTAGATGCTAGTACAAGATTGTTATCTTTGGAACTAAAGACGTACATGGATTCAACTTCAACCATTACCCCACTATTTTGCATGGTACTATGATCATCCTTTGATTTTGTATAGAATGATAATTTAGTAATATTGTATGCACCCCAAGTTACTACATTAAACTTAGGCATATGTGACATCCATTTAATTGTCTCTGGTGCACTACTCTCTTTAGAATTTCTTTCATTAAACCAAGTTATGAAACAAATTTTATTCTCTGCCAACAACAATTTTTCACTCATCCAGGGGAGTTTTTCGTTGATAATACTTAAGTGAGCGGATAGGTAAGGTAAAACTTCACCAACGTTATTCAATATATACAAATGTGCTTGAAGAACTATATCTCGGTCCAATATCTTAACATTTAAAACTTGAGTACATCTACCATCATATCTTCCATCATGATGAGACTCGGGAATTCCTTTAAGGATTAGTTCTCACAAATAGTTTGTACAAAACTCAATAGCTTCTTTTGTAATGTACCATTCAACAATCAAAGCTTTCAGACGGTGATTATTCTTTGTATACCCTTTGAAGATCTTCATGTATCGCTCTACTGGATACATCCACACTAAATAAACTAGACCATAAATTCTAATCTCCCTTACTAGATGAACAACTAAGTGAACCATAATGTCAAAAATGATGAAGAGAATGGCATCTCTAATTGACACAAGATAATTGCAACCTCATGCTCCAAGTCATCTAAATTTTCAAGATCAATGAATTTACTACATATATAATTGAAGAATAAGCACAATATGGTTATAGTTACCCTTATATATTTAGGTAATTAATGTCACGGATAGCCACTGTTAGAAGTTGTTGTGTCAAGACATGAAAATCATGAGATTTTAAGCTAACTAATTTGAGATCTTTCATTGACACAAGTTTCTTCACATTTGATGAGTACCGTTGGGTAACTTTGATACCCTGCAATCACATTTTTTTTTCTTTTTTAGAAAGAGTAATATGTTATGTTTCCTATATCTTTTGGAGATAACTCTTGTCGTATACCCATCACCACCATATCTTCACGGGATTTCTTAGTATCTTTTATCTTGCCTTTAATGTTGAGAAATATTCCAACAAAATTATCACATCAAGAAAATGTCTTACATCGAGACTAGGCAAATATGGAAGATCAAAGAATGCCAACCTCTTTTTTCAAATATTTTTCTCCATGTTCCCTTTTTGTTTCTTTTCAAAGACAAAACTAATGTGTTGTTATCTTTTATAAACTTCCTTCCCGGTTAAAGGCGTTGGAGCGATATTAAAATCCTGTTTTCCATTAAAAGTCTTCCGCAATATACAGTATGGATGATTAGGTCTTAGAAATTTTCGATGCCCGAGATAAACAGTCTTTATTCCATTTTGTAACTGGTGGAAACATGTATCATATTCACATGTAGGACAATCTTTATGTCCTTTGATTTTGTACCCAAGAAAATTAGCATATGCAAGAAAGTCATTGATTATGTACAACAACATGGCAAGCAGCTTAAAGTTATCACATGTATATGCATCATCAACATCAACATCTTCCTCCCATAGAATTCATAAATCTTCAATTAATGGCATTAGAAAAACATCTATGTTGTTCCCTTGTTGTCTTGGATCCAAAATCACCATTTATAACATCATATATTTGCGCTTATGCGCAACAACAAAGATAGGTTGCAAATCATGAGAAGAACAAGCCATGAAGTATGGTTAATACTCAAATTACCAAACGGGTTAATTTCGTCGGTGGATAGTCCAAGCCTAAGGTTCCTTTCCTCCAGGGAAAAATCTGGAAACAACAAATCAATTTTCTTCCATTGCAATTAATCAGCTACATAGCAAATGTTTCCATCACATACTCTTTCATATGCATGAAATCTAGTATTCTTTGCATCATTTATATTAGCAAACAATATCTTGAACCTTTGAATTATCAGTAGGTACCACATCACCTTGGATGGAATACCATTTCTAGTTATATCATCATCTTCAGCATCATTGTCCTCCTACTTGTAGCGTGACTCCCCACACCTCAGACACTCCTTCAAGTTTTCATACTTTTTCATATATGCAATCATTATGACATGCATGTATTTTGACATAGTTAAAACACATTAGACATATTATCTTCTTGTCCTCATAACTACTGTTCGACAATGTGTTACCTTTTGAAAGCATTTCTTGCAACAACTCAAGCAACTCAGCTAAACTTCTATCCGTCCACCCACTTCTTCCCTTAAGATTAAATAGTCTTAACATAGTTGACAATCTTGTAAGAATTTTGCATCCCTCATATAACAACTCTTCCACGTCTCTTTGCAAAGTATCTTCCACACGAGCTTTCTTAAAACATATACTCTAATATCACAAATCATATCTTCTAGAGTATCATTCATAAATTCATCAACTTCAACACTATGTGACACGTATATTTTTTGTAACTTCACCATGTTATACTCATTTCGTGTAATTTTGAATAATTCCATCATAACCTAAATGATTGAATATAACATCTCTTGGATGTTTTTGCGTATTTTTGCATTTTTTACGAGGACACAAAAAATTTCATACTCTTTACGCGAAATCAAGAAATTGAATCACGATATTCTCATACTCTTTACTTAATCTATTGACTTTCATCTAACTAGGGTCCATAATCATACAACTTCTGAAAATAAAATAAAAATAATACACAACCAACAAACATGAACATTCCATCTCCATAAAACAACAATAACAACAAATAACTGAAAAACAACTACATTATACCTTAAGTCTCAAAAACCATAAAAAATATCAATAACAACAACGACGACGACAAAGGCAAAAACAACATCAATGACGACAACAACAACAACAATAAAAACAAAAACAAAAACAACACTCGTAGAGAAATTTTTACATACTGGAAATGTGATGAGAAACTCAAAGAAAAGTGATGGTTTGAGATTCGAGTTTCCTTCCTTATTGGAGAAGATAAAGAATGGTGTTCCTTTCATTCGCTAGAGAAGAGTAGTGTTCCTTTTGTTCGCTAGGGTGCAAAAAGTGAATGAGACTTAACATTCTGATGAAGGAATACAATATTGTTGAGTTTTCATCTCGAATTTTGGAAAAACCAAGGGAATATAACTAAGGTTAAAACTGGGTTCAATTTAATTAAATAAAATATTAATCAACATTTCATGTTGATTTTATAGAAAACCGAGAGATAAGATGACTCATAAAATAAATGCGTCTTTTTGGTTCTAAATAAAATAAAAAATTGCTGGAGCTGGGAATCAAAACTCAAACTCTGAGCCACATTTTATGTCCATTTTGCTAAAAATCAAGGTATAAGATTAAATTTTTTTTTAAAATGGCACATTCCAGATTATTTCGTTCGCTAGAGAAGAGTAGTGTTCCTTTTGTTCACTAGGGTGCGAAAAGTGAATGAGACTTAACATTCCGATTTGTATGGTGAAGATTGTCCCCACTTATAAGTGGAGGCCAGTAGCAAAAATCTGATAGCAAGACTAGACATTAGAGTGTGAAAATAAATGGTGGATAACTCGATAGCAGAAATCTGATAGCAGGTGACCCATTGGATGTTAAACGAGAATTTTGATACCATAATAAGAAATATAATTGGACTTAACTCATCCCCACAAAATCGGATTGTAAATTAGAAATTACGTCCACTTATAAATAAATGTTAAAACGAGATAGAAATATGGTGACTTGAGCATTTATAAGTGGGAGAACCCACTCACCTACCACCTAAAGGTTTTAGATGGACGAGTGGTGTGTCTCCCACAAAGGTGTGTTGCTCAAAGAAAAGTCGGACAAAGAAAGAATGCTCCTCGCTCGACCCTCCCCGACTGTTGTGCTAACAAATGGTGTCACGAGCCTTTGGTTTCGAGAAAGGGACCGACTTACATGCATCGAAAAGTATTCCACATGGGAAAGGGTAAGCGTCCCGCATGTGGTATGTGGAAGAAAGAGTTTCAACTCGAGGGGGAGCATCGTGGACTTACACTTGAGGAGGGTGTTGAGAATATAACAAGTGTGAGTAGTGTAGGGGAAATAGTCCAACATTGGATAGGAATGTGGTGACTTGAACATTTATAAGTGGAAGAACTCACTCACCTATCACCTTAAAATTTTTGATAAATAAATGGTGTGTCTCTCACAAAAGTGTCTAGTCCAACACTATGTATAAATGCTCCCTAGTGAAAAACTCCTCCAACACCTATAAACCTGGCAAATACCATTTTCTTGTAATGATATACCAATCACTTAACATAGAAAATTCTAATTTTTTTTTTTTACAATAACTTTAGCGGCATTAGTAAAAACATAAGTAAATATATGATAATATGAAACATGACTTTGAGAATAATAATATGAAAATGAAACATAACAAATATGCTTCTCATTATTATAATTGAATGAAACATAGCAAATCAAAATTGTTGAACCTTTTTCAGCACAAGAACTAACAACTTCTAGAATTGGAAGGAGGATTATAAATTGTAAATAAACTCAAACCTCTACTAGACCACAAAATTAACATTAAAACTATATAATATAACCTATTAATAACAATTATCATACTATATATATCACCTATGACAAACACATCTGTAGTGATAAGGGCTATTAATTGGGTCATTTCCTTCAACAGGAACTTGCTCAGCTCTGCATTTATATCTGCATCCTCTACATTCATTGTAAGTACAAGTTGGTGCTGTGGATCCAATCATCAATCTCCTAGAATTTCTTGTCTTCCATGCTTCATTCTTGCTACCCTGAGAATCATAGATATATATAAATTTAAGTGTATAAAGCAAAAACATTACCAAAAATGTAATTCAAATTGATAATTCATTTGTTTGGTTCACCTTTAAATTTGACTCTCTATGAGGTTGTGAGGATTGAGATATCCACCCTTTTGTTTCAATTCCTGAAAAACAAAAAAAATGTTACAAGTTGAAATTCATATACATCAAGAAATTGAGCATACATTGGAATATTCAAATACACAAACATGATAAAAAAAATAACTATCGGTTTAAAATTAGAAATTAGTGAGTTTGACAGAATTACAATGTTCTACCATAATTTTAAAAATTCAACAAAATTTTTAAAATTATGGTAGAACATTTAATCTATAACAAAATTTTGTCAAATTCACCTAAATTTCGGTCAAACATTTAATTTATAACAGAATTTAACACCAAATATACAATTTTTTTAATATTATTTTGTTTTATTATGGAGGGAGAATAACATATAGAAAAAATATTTCCACTAGAATAAGATGTAACGTCAATAATATCAACAACAAATTTAAAAAACAACAAAAACAACAACGATAAAACAACAACAAAATAGTATTAAAAGATGTGAAACGAACAAAATAGTATTAAAAGATGTAAAACTAACAAAATAGTATTAAAAGATGTGAAAATAATTAAAGATGTGAAATTATTAGTCTCGATTTTTATAAAAAAAATTATAATTAAATTTATGCCATAACGACTTTAATCGGTATTAAAACAAATTGCAAAAATCTTTATGCGAAAGCTTTTACATAACCACATTGTATTATTTAAAATCTATGCACCAAATTATCCAGAATTGAAGATAGAATCATATATGATAATAAGAAGAATCCAAAAGAAGTGAATAAAGAAGAGAAGAAAGCAAGATAAAAAGAGTAAGAAGAAGGTGAGAATTCATTGGAACTTTATAGTAAGAAAAAATAGAATTAAAGTAAGAAAGTGTGACAAGACTAAACCTTGTATAACTTTAGCTGCAAGAATTAAGGAGAAAAGAATGATGAGTACTTTTGGGAGTTTGGTGTAACTCATTCTCCTCTTTTTTGAGTTATGAAAACAACTTTGAAGGGAAGAAAGAGTGTATATATTTATTTAAGATAAAAATAAAAATAAAAAAGTGAGATTGTGAAAAGATAATTAAAAATTGTAGAAAGATAAAGTGGTGTTGTGGTGAAATAGTGACCATAAGAGATAGACTGGCAAAATGAGCAGTAAGACAGAGGAACATGATCAAAAAAGGTACAGAATGCTGACTATAGTGGCTAACTCAAAGGAAATTCTAGGGTCAGTTGAAATGACTAGATTGCCCAAAGTGTAGATGTTGATGATAGTGATTGATTTGGTGTTTGGCTTGGGTAAAAATGGTGTTTTCAAATGCGAAGAATCATTTGGAATGGACATAAGAATGTGAAGATATTTGTACACTACTGAAAAGAGTATCCAGGGCTTTCTTATTTTGAATGTGGCTGGCTTCCCATTCCAACGAAGATCTTCAAGGAAATAATTGGATTTAGTTGAATCTCAGGATGAACTGACAAGGGTAGCTCGATGCTTCAAGAATAATTTTATAAAAATATTTTTTTTTATGTGTTACTAAAATAAAAAATTCGAAATGACTATTATTTTGAGAATTTTTCAACCAATCTGATATCTTTCTTACGCACTATCGAATTGACCATTTTACCCACGTGTTTCCGTATATGCATCTCCGAAAGCACCATTTTTTTGTTTAACGTTGTTTTGTTCCGTAGATGTACCTACGAAAGTCTTCCGTATGTGCATCTACGGAGGAATCAACCCACACACACAAAACCACAACAGAAGCATTTTTAACCATAAAAGACACTGCATTGATTCATTGATTAATCAAAATTACAGAGAAAATTAAGAAAACTAAGAGATATAAGAAATTACAACGGTTAAGACAATGTCATCTGTTCCATGCATCATTTGAATAGAATCAATGTCGTATTTCACTTCATCCCACCAACGTTCCGTTTTTCCGGTTTCAAGCGAGGTCCTTGTTCTAAGCCTCTGGATCCTTTTGATTTCTTCTCCGGGTTTGTACTCCCCTTCTAAAAAAGACATGATAGTCCTCTTGAGTTGGTCGAAGGAATGGATATTCCAAAACTTCACCGGCATGGGAGGTTTGTCGGGAGAAAAAAAGACATGCCCTTCCCTTATGCGGTATTTCGATTCAGGATCGGGACGCTTCATTGATGTTCGGTGACATCCATCTGACCTAATGTGAGACATTTTTGTGTTTGTGTTTAGGGTTTGTGCTTGTGTGTAATGCAAAGTTAGAAACCCCAAATTTATAGAACTCTTTGGAGACTATGACCACACAATGTCTGTCACAGAATGTTCCGTAGATATATCCACGGAAGGGGCATAGATTTCTCCTTTCCGTAGATGCATCTACGGTAAAGACCCTTAATTTTCAATGTAACGCCCTTTCGTAGATACATCTACGATTAACACCTATAATTTTCAATGTAACACCCTTCCGTAGATGCATCTACGGAAGTTTCCCTGCTATTTTTTTAGCAGAACAGAAAGCAGTAAGGAGCAGTTTTGGTAAGAAATTTAGGAAACACAAAACGTAAACAATTTGAAACACATAGACACAAACACACAAACACAAAAAAGGGTTATATTGCAATGTTATAGAGTGCATATATTACACCTTGAAACTAGATAAATACATGAAAAGAACTGTCGCCGGCTAAATCTATTGGTGGTTCCAATTTTGACTTTTCCGCATTCGAGATTTTGTCGATATTCTTCAATCTTTCGAATTCATGCATCCTATCAACAAATACATCCGGCCACGTCTCGGCAAGTTCAGTATGATGAAGATTCCATTCTGGTGACGTAGGTGGTATAGGGCATCCCGGTTTCAAGTAAATTTGTACAAAATGACGAGATTTGGCGAGCCATCCAACACATATATTACGATCAATTGGATTTGGAGGAGGTGCGGTACAGAGCGGAAAAAAGGTTTCCGAAAAACCATAACGTGTCAAGTCAATGCATAGCATGTCATATGCGCATGCAATAAGATGTCCCATTTCCGGGAATCTCATCCAATGCAAAACCGGTGCGTAGGCGCCCCTAAGGGACAAGAGCTTCGTTTACCAATTCAAGTTTGTTTTCGTCTCCAAATACCCGCGTGTATGAGTCTTTATGGTTCACCAACTCTTTGATAAGATCATGACAGACAAGCTCATGGGCATCCTCTCCCTTACCAAGCAAAGTCGATACGGCCCGAAATTCGCAATTACCGTCCCCCGCCACATTGACGATCCGGTCGATGTATTTATGGATAAAAACCTGCATCCCGTCAATGAATGGAATTGTTTGAGAAATTTTTATCTCTTCAATTGATGGAGCAATAGGTGTTGAAATCGGAACTTTTGTATCAATAGGTGTTGGAATCGGAGTCGAAACTTGCGGAACTTGCGGTGGAATAGGTGTCGGAGGCGGTTTGCTTATGCGAGCTCCCTTGTTTGAACTCTTTTAAGATTTTTGCGATTTTGGAGTAGGTGAATCGGGAAAGCATTTGTTGATGTGCTCACAATATGAAGGAGATCGTGTTGTTGTGTTGTTATTTGGCGTAGACTTCACTTTCTTCGGAGCACCCTCTGTCTTAACGGGGTGAGACAACGATTTCATGTTGGTTGTTTCGGGAAATCCAATCCTCCGCAATTGTTCTTTGATGTATAATTTTGTGTTTTCATCGGCCTTCGAAAACCTCTCTTGTATCGCCTCCAATTTGGAAATAATAGAGATATTCAAATCTTCTTCGACACAACCATCACTATCAAAACTAAGTCTCTTCCAATGAGGAATGATTTCATTCATTGTTATAGGCTCACATAATATCACTTTTTTAGAAATAGCACAAGCACATGGGAGATCATACGTGATAGAATAGTGCAACCACACTTTGCGCTATCGCCACCAATTGTTTCACCTTGTTTCGCCTTGTAAAAGATATAATTCAATCCGTCCCGAGACACATTGCAGATCAATTCAGAGTAAAGGATGTTGTTCTTAAATCGATTCTCCAAAACCGTAATGCTCCGACCGAACGAGGTTTGTATTTCGTTTTGTTGGTTCGAAATCATGTGATTTATGGTGTCCCATGCTTTACACAAATCACCCTTTCTATCACACAACCAATTTTTCAAAGTAGCATGTGCCGACTCAACTCTATTGGTGGTTGTATTCCCAAGGTGTCGGACCTTATCAGTCCACGCACAAACAAACTTCTCCTTCACTTTGTCAAAATGGTGTTTTCAATGTATTTCAATGAATCGGGATATTTTTCACATATTTTCCAAAATTGCAATACGGCATCAGCATACAATTATTTTGTCTATGAACTTGCAATACGAGCCTATGCATCCATTATTTGGTCAATAATCACTCTGAGCTTCACTGGTTTCCCACCTTCGGTCGCTACTTGTTTCGTCCCCACATCGGGTTTAACCTTACTTATCACATTACATGATATGTGATATCGACAAAGTAATGCATCGGAAGAAGGAAATACCTTTGCAACCGCATTCATCAAAGCAGGGTCACGGTCCGTAACAATCGCCTTAGGCATCTCGACTTGTTTTTTCAAAAGTGAGCGACACACCTCCAAGGCCCACCTAAAATTATCCTCTTTTTCACACTCCAAAAAAGCAAAACCAACGGCAAATGTCTTCTCGGTGGATGTAAGACCGACCATCTCGAATAATGGGAGTCGATACCTATTGGTCTTGTAGGTAGAATCTGAAGGATAGAAAAACACTTAGAAGGGGGGGGGGGTGTAACACCCCGTTAATTCTTGTTATTAATTTAATTATTTTTCTTTAATTAAATTATAAGAATTAATAATTTTTGGGAATTATGTGAAAATAATAAAATATGGTGTTGGGCTGAGTGTGATGGTTAGTAGAAGGGGGGTGTTAACTTAGCAAGCCCATTAAGAATATTTTATTTTATTTTTCATAAAATAGAGGAAAATTGGGAAAAGAGAAGCAGAAGCAGAAGCAGACTTTGGAACTGAAGAACACGTGAAAGTGAGAAGAGCCAAAGGGGGAGAAGAACTTCGAAGATTCGACTCTAAGGTAAGGGGGGATTCTTCGGGTTAGTAATCCTTATGCGATTGTAGGTAGTAGGATTGATTAGGATTGTTATCTAGTTCAATCGTACGTGTCGGGTTTGGGATTTATGTTAAGTTTTGATGAATTGTATGAATTACATGATTTTGTTGATACTCGTGTTATATGTGTTAATACTTGTATAAAAGTTGTCTGAAATATGTTATGATGTGCAAACTGATGGTAATTGTGTGCTAAGTTCGTATGTACCTAAAATTGAGGTTATGGGATAGGGTAAAAGCTGTCAAAATAGTGATTTTGGCTGTGCAGGTACGTAGGAACCGGTTCCCATGTGGGACGAACCGGTTCCCCCTTGTAAAAACAGAGAAGTGTGAATTCTGGGTTTCTGGGAACCGGTTCCCATGTAGGGACAACCCGGTTCCCCATAGTAAAAACCAGAGACGTGATTTTTGAAGCTGCCAGGAACCGGTCCCCACGTAGGGACAACCCGGGTTCTGCAGCATTTTTCCTGAAAATGTTTTATCCTTGAAAACCCATAACTTTTGATCCGAGTATCCGATTTATGTGCCGTTTTGGGCGTTGCGAAGCTAATGAGATGCTTTATCTGATGAAGTGATAATACGGGCAGTGGCCGACTTGTTTATTTATTCAATTAAATTATTGTTGAATTGGATTATGATGGCAATTAACATTAATGTGATGTGTATGTTATTGTTATGATGTAGTGTATGTATGTGAATGATTGAATGATGCTTATACATGTACATACTTGTTGTGACGTTATTGGAAAGAGGTAATAAGCGATGTTAAGCATCGGAATGATGATGATGTATGATGATGTAAGTATGTGTCATGTGTGCATTATTCATAAATCATTTGCATTGGAAGGCTAATTCCCATTGTGCGGAGATTAGCGGGAAGTCATCGTGTGCCCATGTGGGGTGTGAGCGATGAGGCAGTAGTCGTGTGCCCATGTGGGGTGTGAGCGACTAGAGGGCAGTATCAAAGAGAGAAGTCCTGTGATATGATTCACGAATTTTGGTACCACATGCATGAGTGTCAGTCCATTCATTGCATTATAACATGATATAATTGGATGATTGTGTGGTGTGATAGATGATGTTTATACACTAATGCTTACTTGTTATAATAATTCCGATTATATGTGTGTTGAATGGATGATAGTTGCTATGAGATTTTATTGCTTATGATTGTATAATGGTTGTTAATTCGAATGAAACTCACCCTTACTTTGATGATTTCAGATTAAGGATGTAGCGGCGTTTTGATTGGGTGAAGATAGCTTATAGGCTAGCCCGTAGTTCGTGTCGAGTCATGCTCTGATTGTAACACTGGGATCGACTAGTCTTAGCGTTACATGATATACTTTGTTGCCATTTGGCTATGGATTTATGTATGGAGTATTTATGTGGAGATGTTCCTAATACTGTTGAATTAAGTTCCGCTGTGCTAAACACTTGTTTGTTATTGGTTAAGTTTTAATAAAAGCATGACAATCGACTTTGATGTTTTATTTATTTTAATAATTGTAGCATCCTTGCCGTTTAATTACTCTGATTATCGTATATTTCCGCGGGGGTTTAGAAGGGTGTTACAATAGTGGTATCAGAGCATAGTCGGTCGTAAGAGTCAGAGTCTTAGTGTCGGTGTTCCCTTGTATGCGGCTAGTGTAAGGTAAACACTGTCGATACTTTTATTCTGATGAAAGGAAATTGAGTTCTTGGAGCTGACACAGGGTAGTATGACAGTGCCGGAATATGCTTCCAAATTTGTGGAATTGGCTAAGCATTACATACATTACACCAACGATGCAGCTGGAGAATTCTCTAAGTGTATCAAGTTTGAGAATGGTCTTCGTGATGAGATCAAGCAGGGTATCAGGTATCAAAGGATTCGCCGATTTGCTGATTTAGTGGACTGTAGCAGAATCTTTGAGGAAGACAGTCTTAAGCTGAAATCATCTCACTCTCGCGAGTTAGTTGATAAGAAGGGTAAGAAGCCTATGGACAGAGGTACACCATATGGTAGGGGAAACTCAAGAGCAGGTAATTGGAGAAGGCCTAGTGGGGGAGATTCTGGTGCTCCCGTTAGGTGCTTCAACTGTGGTGAAATAGGACATAAGAGGAATGAGTGCAAGAAAGAAGAGAAGAAGTGCTTCAAGTGTAACAGAATGGGTCATATTGCTGTTGACTGCAAAATGAGAAAGGTAACTTGTTATAACTGTGGCGAAGAGGGTCATGTCAGTCCGCAGTGCACCAAACCAAAGAAGGACCAAGCTGGAGGGAAAGTCTTTGCTTTGTCTGGATCAGAAACTATTCCGGAGGATAGACTGATTAAAGGTACGTGTTTCATACATAACACACCTTTAATTGCGATTATTGATACTGGTGCGTCTCACTCGTTTATTTCATTGGATTGTGCTAAGAGACTAAATTTAGAGATATCACAGATTGGTGGAAGTATGGTTATTGATACTCCTGCGTCGGGTTCAGTGACCACTTCATCTGCATGTTTGAACTGTCCTGTTGATATATTTGGTAGGAAGTTCGGAATGGACTTAGTGTGCCTTCCACTCAAACAACTTGACGTTATTTTGGGGATGAACTGGTTGCAATTTAACCGGGTTCATATCAACTGTTTTACGAAGACGGTCATCTTTCCTGAAGAAGTTAATGTCGATGAGTTGGCAATGACTGCAAGACAAGTGGGTGAAGAAATTCAAGACGGGGCAGCCGTGTTTATGCTTTTTGCGTCGATGGAAGTGAAAGGAAGAGTAGTGAGTAATGAACTACCAGTGGTACGAGAATTTCCAGAAGTTTTTCCAGAAGATGTTAGAGAGCTACCACCTGAAAGGGAAGTAGAGTTTGCCATTGAGTTAGTTCCTGGAACCAGTCCTATATCGATGGCACCTTATAGGATGTCGGCATCTGAATTGACCGAATTGAAGAGTCAATTAGAAGAACTGTTGGAGAAGGAGTTCATTCGTCCGAGCGTGTCACCGTGGGGTGCACCGGTGTTATTAGTAAAGAAGAAGGAAGGATCTATGAGGTTGTGTGTGGACTACAGACAACTGAATAAAGTTACTATCAAGAATCGGTATCCATTGCCGAGGATTGATGATTTGATGGATCAATTGGTCGGAGCTAGTATATTCAGTAAGATTGATTTGAGATCTGGGTATCATCAAATTCGTGTGAAGGCGGACGATATTCAGAAAACTGCGTTCAGAATGAGGTATGGTCATTATGAATACACTGTGATGCCGTTTGGAGTTACTAACGCACCTGGTGTTTTCATGGAATATATGAATAGAATTTTTCATCCTTATCTTGATAAGTTCGTCGTAGTGTTCATTGACGACATTCTGATATATTCCAAAAGTGAAGAAGAACATGCTGAGCATCTCAGAATTGTACTGGGAGTGTTGAAAGAGAAGAAGCTTTATGCCAAACTATCGAAATGTGATTTCTGGTTAAGTGAAGTGAGTTTTTTGGGTCATGTAATTTCCAAGAACGGTATTGCCGTAGATCCAGCAAAGGTAGAAGCCGTGTCTCAGTGGGAAGCTCCGAAGTCCGTGACTGAAATTCGTAGTTTTCTGGGTCTTGCAGGTTACTATCGGAAGTTTATAGAAGGATTTTCAAAGTTAGCTCTACCATTGACGAAGTTGACTAGGAAGGGTCAAGCATTCGTTTGGGACTCGAAATGTGAAGAAGGATTCCAAGAATTAAAAAAGAGGCTAACTAGTGCTCCTATTTTAATTTTGCCGAATCCGGCAGAATCTTTTGTGGTGTACTGTGATGCTTCAATGATGGGACTTGGAGGTGTGCTAATGCAGAACCAACAGGTAGTCGCTTATGCGTCGAGACAACTTAAAGTGCATGAGAAGAATTACCCGACTCATGACTTGGAGTTGGCAGCAGTGGTGTTTGTGTTGAAATTATGGAGACATTACCTTTATGGTTCACGGTTCGAGGTATTTAGTGATCATAAGAGTCTTAAGTACCTATTCGACCAGAAGGAGCTTAATATGAGACAGAGGAGGTGGTTAGAGTTCCTTAAATATTATGATTTTGAGCTGAATTACCATCCGGGTAAGGCGAATGTTGTTGCTGACGCTTTGAGTAGGAAGTCCTTGCATATGTCGATGTTGATGGTGCGAGAACTAGATTTGATTGAACAATTCCGGGATTTAAGTTTGGTATGTGTAGGCACTTCGAATAGTATCAAGTTAGGTATGCTGAAGCTGACAAGTGGAATTCTTGATGAAATCAGGGATAGGCAGAAGGAAGATGTGGGACTAGTTGACAGATTGACTTTGATTAACCAGGGAAAAGGAGGTGAATTCAGAATTGATGAGAATGGCATAATGAGATTTGGCGACCGTGTTTGTGTTCCTGATGTTACTGAACTAAAGAAGAATATCTTGGAAGAAGGACATCGTAGTGGATTGAGTATTCACCCTGGTGCTACCAAGATGTATCATGATTTGAAGAAGTTATTCTGGTGGCCTGGAATGAAAAAGGAAATAGCTGAATTTGTTTATTCTTGTTTGACTTGTCAGAAGTCAAAGATCGAACATCAGAAGCCGTATGGGAATATGCAGCCTTTATTTATTCCTGAGTGGAAGTGGGATAGCATATCCATGGACTTTGTATCTGGATTGCCAAGAACAGCTAAGAATTATGAAGCCATTTGGGTTATTGTGGATAGACTGACGAAGTCTGCTCACTTCATACCGATGAGGATGGATTATTCGATGGAAAGGTTGGCACAGTTGTACATTGAGAAAATAGTAAGTTTGCATGGTATTCCTTCGAGTATCGTGTCAGATAGAGATCCAAGATTTACATCCAGATTTTGGGAAGGGTTACAGAAGGCCTTGGGTACTAAATTGAGGTTGAGTTCGACTTATCACCCACAGACTGATGGTCAAACTGAAAGGACGATTCAATCATTGGAAGACCTATTGCGTACTTGTGTATTGGAAAAGGGTGGAGCATGGGATAGTTATTTGCCGTTGATTGAGTTTACTTACAACAACAGCTACCATTCGAGTATTGGTATGGCTCCATTTGAAGCTCTGTATGGTAGGAGGTGTAGGACACCATTGTGTTGGTATGAATCTGGTGAAGGTGCAGTGATTGGACCAGAAATTGTTCAAGAGACGACGGAAAAGATTAAGATGATTCAAGAGAAGATGAAGGCTTCTCAAAGTCGTCAGAAGAGCTATCATGACAAGAGGAGAAGAACACTTGAATTTCAAGAGGGAGATCATGTGTTTCTGAGAGTAACTCCTACGACGGGTGTTGGTCGAGCACTGAAGTCAAAGAAGTTGACGCCGCGTTTTATTGGTCCGTTTCAGATTACGGAAAGAGTAGGAGAGGTGGCTTACCGCATTGCTTTACCAACAACACTTGCAAACCTACATGACGTGTTCCATATATCTCAATTAAGGAAATATATTTTGGATCCGTCTCATGTAATCCAGGTGAACGATGTGCAAGTGAGAGATAATATGACGGTTGAGGCGTTGCCTATGAGAATTGAGGATCGGAAGTTAAAGCAACTACGTGGTAAAGAGATAGCTTTAGTCCGAGTAGCTTGGGGAGGAGCTGCAGGTGGAAATGTTACGTGGGAACTGAAGAGTCAGATGAAGGACTCCTATCCCGAACTCTTCGTTTGAGGTATGTTTTCGAGGACGAAAACTCTTTTAGTGGGGGAGAGTTGTAACACCCCGTTAATTCTTGTTATTAATTTAATTATTTTTCTTTAATTAAATTATAAGAATTAATAATTTTTGGGAATTATGTGAAAATAATAAAATATGGTGTTGGGCTGAGTGTGATGGTTAGTAGAAGGGGGGTGTTAACTTAGCAAGCCCATTAAGAATATTTTATTTTATTTTTCATAAAATAGAGGAAAATTGGGAAAAGAGAAGCAGAAGCAGAAGCAGACTTTGGAACTGAAGAACACGTGAAAGTGAGAAGAGCCAAAGGGGGAGAAGAACTTCGAAGATTCGACTCTAAGGTAAGGGGGGATTCTTCGGGTTAGTAATCCTTATGCGATTGTAGGTAGTAGGATTGATTAGGATTGTTATCTAGTTCAATCGTACGTGTCGGGTTTGGGATTTATGTTAAGTTTTGATGAATTGTATGAATTACATGATTTTGTTGATACTCGTGTTATATGTGTTAATACTTGTATAAAAGTTGTCTGAAATATGTTATGATGTGCAAACTGATGGTAATTGTGTGCTAAGTTCGTATGTACCTAAAATTGAGGTTATGGGATAGGGTAAAAGCTGTCAAAATAGTGATTTTGGCTGTGCAGGTACGTAGGAACCGGTTCCCATGTGGGACGAACCGGTTCCCCCTTGTAAAAACAGAGAAGTGTGAATTCTGGGTTTCTGGGAACCGGTTCCCATGTAGGGACAACCCGGTTCCCCATAGTAAAAACCAGAGACGTGATTTTTGAAGCTGCCAGGAACCGGTCCCCACGTAGGGACAACCCGGGTTCTGCAGCATTTTTCCTGAAAATGTTTTATCCTTGAAAACCCATAACTTTTGATCCGAGTATCCGATTTATGTGCCGTTTTGGGCGTTGCGAAGCTAATGAGATGCTTTATCTGATGAAGTGATAATACGGGCAGTGGCCGACTTGTTTATTTATTCAATTAAATTATTGTTGAATTGGATTATGATGGCAATTAACATTAATGTGATGTGTATGTTATTGTTATGATGTAGTGTATGTATGTGAATGATTGAATGATGCTTATACATGTACATACTTGTTGTGACGTTATTGGAAAGAGGTAATAAGCGATGTTAAGCATCGGAATGATGATGATGTATGATGATGTAAGTATGTGTCATGTGTGCATTATTCATAAATCATTTGCATTGGAAGGCTAATTCCCATTGTGCGGAGATTAGCGGGAAGTCATCGTGTGCCCATGTGGGGTGTGAGCGATGAGGCAGTAGTCGTGTGCCCATGTGGGGTGTGAGCGACTAGAGGGCAGTATCAAAGAGAGAAGTCCTGTGATATGATTCACGAATTTTGGTACCACATGCATGAGTGTCAGTCCATTCATTGCATTATAACATGATATAATTGGATGATTGTGTGGTGTGATAGATGATGTTTATACACTAATGCTTACTTGTTATAATAATTCTGATTATATGTGTGTTGAATGGATGATAGTTGCTATGAGATTTTATTGCTTATGATTGTATAATGGTTGTTAATTCGAATGAAACTCACCCTTACTTTGATGATTTCAGATTAAGGATGTAGCGGCGTTTTGATTGGGTGAAGATAGCTTATAGGCTAGCCCGTAGTTCGTGTCGAGTCATGCTCTGATTGTAACACTGGGATCGACTAGTCTTAGCGTTACATGATATACTTTGTTGCCATTTGGCTATGGATTTATGTATGGAGTATTTATGTGGAGATGTTCCTAATACTGTTGAATTAAGTTCCGCTGTGCTAAACACTTGTTTGTTATTGGTTAAGTTTTAATAAAAGCATGACAATCGACTTTGATGTTTTATTTATTTTAATAATTGTAGCATCCTTGCCGTTTAATTACTCTGATTATCGTATATTTCCGCGGGGGTTTAGAAGGGTGTTACAGGGGGGTTTGAATAAGTGTAGCTTTAAAACTTGTAAGATAAAAACAATTTGCACAATGATTTTTATCCTGGTTCGTTGTTAACTAAACTACTCCAGTCCACCCCCTTGGAGTGATTTACCTCACCTGAGGATTTAATCCACTAATCACACTTGATTACAATGGCTTTCCACTTAGCCAACTGCTAAGTCTTCTAGAGTATCCTGATCACAACCTGATCACTCTAGGAACAAACTGCTTAGACAACCTCTAAGACTTTTCTAGAGTATTCTGATCTACCTGATCATTCTAGTTCTTACAACTTAATGTAAACAAATTCTAAGAGTATTACAATGCTTCTGAAAAGCTATAATCACAACTGTGATATTTCTCTTAAAGTTTAAGCTTAAATCTCACTAAGATATTACAACAACAATGTAGTGAGCTTGATGATGAAGTTTGAGAGCTTTTGATTTGAACAGCGTTTCTGCAAGTTGGTTTAGAGTTTGTAATTCGTTCGTTAACCTTTGCTTCTCATCAGAACTTCATATTTATAGGCGTTTGAGAAGATGACCGTTGGGAGCATTTAATGCTTTGCGTAATCCGTACAGCATTGCATTTAATGTTTCACTCTTTTGTCAACTACCTCGAGCCTTGTTTCCGCTGTGTCTACTGACATTGCCTTTAATAGCTTCTAACGTTCCGTTTGTCAGTCACAGTAGCCTGCCATTCTAGTACTTGCTTCTGATCTGATGTTTGTGTAAACAACGTTTGAATGTCATCAGAGTCAAACAGCTTGGTGCAGAGCATCTTCTTGTCTTCTGACCTTGAAGAGCTTCTGAGCGTGATACCATGAGAACTTCAGTGCTTCTGCTTCTGATCTCAAGTTCTTCTGATGCTTCCATAGACCCATGTTCTGATTCTGCTTGACTATCTTCTGATGCCTTGCCAGACCATGTTCTGATGTTGCATGCTGAACCTTCTGAGTCAGTTGCTTCTTGCACTGATTTTGTGCATACTCTTTGTATAATTCCTGAAATGGAAGTTGCATAGTATTAGAGTACCACATTATCTCATACAAAATTCATATCCTTGTTATCATCAAAACTAAGAATATTGATCAGAACAAATCTTGTTCTAACAGAATCGAGAAGGAGCACTGTCGAGAAAGTGTTGAACAACTTTATGGAATCTGGATGAGTCCAAAAAATATCTCGGACCGTAACCTCGTCATCGCAATTTCTGTATCGCACCACGTATTTGTTATCATCCAACATTTTCAACAAATGTTGCATCTCGCTCCTATCTCTCCTACTCGCCTTTTTATTGCGGTACCATTGATTATACATTTGCCTTATATTTGATATGTTGTCGGGTTCCTTCCTTTTCAATGTGGCATGTATATATTTCGGTTGGACAAAACTCAAGGACATGTCTTTAATAGATGCCTTCTTAACCGGATTGAGCCGACATGCAATAGGATTGCCTTGTAATTTTGCGCACAAATCATAGTTATGCAAACCACAAACAATAGAGCATCTCCACTTCGTGCTAGCCAACATGTAACAACGTATTTTAAATGGACACTCGCATTTTCTAGTATATGTGTCGTCTCTTTTAAAATTTTTTAGAGGAGGATGGTATTTCCCGCTTCTTTCGCACAATATTGTTACAAACGGGTTTCTTCTTGACGTATAATTATCCGATCTTCCTATCACCACACCAAAACCAAGGTTAGTTGCGTTCCTACAAATCCATGTTAGCATGATTTCACGATCATCAAAGTCTTGTTTGCTACGAAAGTCACCTCCGACATCTACCACATTTGCGACTACCCCATCGATACTCGTACAAACATCGACTAAAATAGCTAATTCTCTTGAAATATTATCGGGATGCACCATACCTATTTTGTCAAAATCACACAGAATTACAAAATGCTGGAAAAAACTGCAGGGACTATTCCGTATATGCATCTACGAAAGTGTTCATCTTCAACACCTTCCGTAGATGGATCTACGGCAGCTACGTAACTTTTTTGCAGAAAAAAATCATTGACAATGTGAACAATGTAGTGGTTGAAAGTGATTATTTACTTGAAATTCAAATTCTTCTTGCTCCCTTTGATTTGTTGCACCAAAAAGTTTGAGTGTTGGAGTGAAATAGGGTATTGATGATGTAGGGTTTTTAGGGTGTGGAGTATGAAAAGTTTGAAGAAATGAAACAATGGGGGAGTGATCATTCTGGTTCAAACTATATCAGACACTTCCGTAGATGCATCTACAGAACAATATGGCGCTAAGCTTTTCTGTAGATGCATCTACGGAGGCTTTCCTTAAATGATTTTTATGTGTATTTTTCCCCATATACACTAGTTTATTACGCTTTTGTAGAAGCATCTACAAAAGGAATCAAATTTTTCAAAATATGGGGTGCTTTCGGATGTGCATCTACGGAAGCTGGGGGCAAAGTTGGAATTTTGCGTGGTGTGTAAGATAACCATGGAGTGGGTTGAGAAATAGTCGTTATTTTTACTATTTTTTCAATTATACCTTTTAATTATTGATTTTTTTACTACTATACCACACAAACCAAAATTCTATACCACGCTGTCACATCATAAAATAAAAATGACCACAATGTTACACTTTCCCTTAAGGGTTGTCCACTTATTGGACGAGAAAAAGAAAAAAAAAATTCCACTTGGGGTTCGGCCCGGGGTTGGCTGACCCTGTACATAGTTTTTTTTTTTTTTTGAAAAATTAAATGATTTTTTTATTTTATAATAGAGATTTTTTTTATACATCCATATAGGATGAAAAGCATCCTTGAAAATTCCAAAATACTCTTCGCATATGCATATTCGAAGACACCCAAAAAAAATTTTGGAATTTCGATTAATTCGGATATACATATTAGAAGACACCCCAAAAAAATTGTCAGAGATTTTTTCGAACACGCATATTATTATTTGGTTCTTCTAAATTTTAGATAATAATATGTATTTATCTTTATAAAATTAAATATAAAATATTGTATTTTTCAAAAAACAATGCATTAAAAATGATAATTTTCAAATTCTTAAATAATTAAATAAATTATTTCTAAATATAATTTTCTATTTATTTTTCAATAAATATTCTAAAATAAATTATTAATTCCTTAACTTTTAAATGGAAAACATTTAATTAAAACAGATAAAGATAGTATATATTATGACAATAATTTTAAATAATAATTAAAACGGACAAAATTAAAATATATAAAATTAATTAAAGAAAATATATAATTTAGGGATTAAATATTTAAAATAAAATCAAAAGAAATTTGAGATTTTGGTTAATTCGGATATGCATATCTCAAATTTCTCATGAATTTTTTCGGATGTGCATATTTGAAAAAATCTCTAACAATTTTTGTGGGGTGTCTTCGCATATGCTTATCTGAAAAAATCTCTGACAATTTTCTTGGGTGTCTTCGGATATGCATATCCGAATTAAATAAAATCCCAAATTTTTTCGGGGTGTCTTCGGATATGCATATCAGAAGGGTATTTTGAAGTTTTCAGAGGTGCTTTTCACCCTATATGGATGTATAAAAAATTCTCTATTATAAAATAAAAAATCATTTAATTTTTCAAACAAAAACCGTACAGGATCGGTCAACCTCTGGCAACTAGGAAAACTTTTTTCTCTTTCTCGTCCAATAGGTGGACGAACCTTAAGAGAAAGTGTGGTATTATGGTCATTTTTTTTCATGAAATGGCAATGTGGTATATAATCTTGGTTTGTGTGGCAAAGCAGTAAAAAATCTTAATTATTACTCTTTTTATTATTTCTAATATTAATATTAATAAGATTAATATATAAAATGTAATATTTTATGAAAATATTACATTCTTTAATTTATATGTAATAATTTTAGATGATAGTTATTTTAAAATGAGGAGAGTATTCAGTAACAAATTTGTTATGTTGCTAGATAAGTTTAGAACTCAAGTTTAGGTAAAATATAAGGATCTTTTTTTTTGAATAATCCAACTATTGAAAAAAAAATACACAACTATTTAAGTTTCGGAAAAAATTACGAAAATAATTAGGTTTTAGAAAAAGTTACTGAGAAGCCATCTGAAATGACTCTTAAAAAACATGGAGGTGCCATTTGGGATGGCATATACACTAGGAATGCGCCATTTGAACTGGCGCCTCCTTTAATGTTTTTTCAAAATTTTCCAATTTCTTACAGATTTACTTGCGGATTTACCTGCAGATTATTTTCCGTAGCAACTTCGTAGAAAAATCCGTAGGTAATGTCAAATCTGCAGGCAAATCCGCAGAAAATTGAAAAATTTTGAAAAAATAAAATAAAAGATGCGTAATTTTTCTCTAAACGTGGTTAGTTGCGTTATTTTTTTTCAATAGTTGGTTATTAAAAAAAATTGAAATATAATTTGATAGGTATTCTTATATTAACTATTAAATAGCAAATGCATATACACATGCTTTATTTCTTTAATATAACATGTGTTAAAAATTGGAGATTTATATAATTAACAATTAAAGAGGATTATATGAAGAGATTTTAATTTAGTCAATGAATTGAAATTTAATGTTTAAAATTAATTGTCACTTTTTCACAATAACCAAATGATTTAAGTCTCTTTAGGAAATAATCAATGAGATGAGATGATATTTTGCTGCATGGGGGAGAAGGGGCTGACTTGTAAAAGTAGCATTTTATTGTCTAAGTCAACAAGAGAATACGGAGTAATGTGAGTTAGAGTGAATTTAAGTCATATATATATATATATATATATATATATATATATATATATATATATATATATATATATATATATATATATATATATATATATATATATATATATATATATATATATATATATATATATATATATATATATATATATGGCATATCATATGAGAATGACATATTTATGTGAGAATGTGAGAATGAATTTGAATCATTGGATTTTAAAATAAATGGTGGAGATTATGGGTGAATCTTTTTTTCCTCTCTAATACATCATTTATTTCAAAATGTAGGAGAGATAAAAAAAGATTCACCCATAATCTTCACCATTTATTTTAAAATCCAATGGTTCAGATTCATTCTCACATTCTCATATGATATGCCCTATATATATATATATATATATATATATATATATATATATATATATATATATATATATATATATATATATATATATATATATATATATATATATATGAGACGTATCAAATGAGAACTTTGGTTATTATGAGAACTGCGAACTTTTAATAACAATCATATGATTTAAAATCAATGCTCAGATATGCATTTATGTGATACGTATTTAAACCAGAACCTATCTATTAATTATTGTCTCTTAAAATTTGAATGAAATCTGAGACATTGATTTTAAATCGTATGGTTATTATTAAAAGTTCTCAGTTCTCATAATAACTAAAGTTCTCATTTGATACGTTCTCATATATATATATATATATATATATATATATATATATATATATATATATATATATATATATATATATATATATATATATATACGGAATGCATCAAGTAGGAGGAATTTTTAAATAAGAGACAAGAGGATTCAATATTAATCATTGGATTAATCAAGAGAGAGAATTAAATTATTTATTAAAATATTAATATAATTATTATTTCTCTCTCTTGATTAATTCAATGGTTAGCATTAAATCATCTTATCTCTTATTTAAAAAACTCTTCTACTTGATACATTCCCTATATATATAAGAATTGATTGAGGTATTCAAGATCTTGATCTGATATGAGGATTTATCTTATTGAGCTTTCGTCGACCTAGAACAGTTGCCTCCAAGGTTTCTCCTTTACATAGCTACGCGAAGCATTTCAGAGCACTGAGTCGAGTTCCATGTATTAGGATTGTTGCTTAGAGAAATAAAAAAGGTTTGTTAGTCATAGTAACTACCTAGGAAAAATGTGCATTAAATGCTAGTTTAATCATTTATATGTTTAACAGGAACCTTTTGACTCGTGGCCTTCGTGAATGCATTTGTCTTTTAGATGTTTTGCATGATGTCAAAACTAGGATTGATTTAGCTTTTCTATACACTGAACGATGTCTCTTAGTATATGTGTGTATCATTGCATTAGAAGTCATTAGGAATCTTAGAAAGCATTTAGAACAAGTTTGGAATGGTTGTCATTTGGTAAAATGCATGAAAAATCACTTTTTGCACAAAAATTACTTGCATGTGTCGACACATACGTGTTTTGTGTCGGCACATGCACTGCTGCTTTAAAGCAAAAAGTTTTTGTTTTTATGTGTCGACTTATCCCTCTTCATGTGTCGACACATTCTTCATAAATCACTCTAGGTGTCGACACATATGTGTTTTGTGTTGACTCATGTGCTATTATTCTTAAACAAAAAAACTTTGTTTCTTTGTGTCGACCCAAAACCCTATATAGGTCGACCTGTGCAATTGCATGAGTCGACTCAAGACATGCTACAGGTCGACAGATGCATCAATATCTACCATCACGTGTCGACACACAACTTACATGTGTCAACACATACTGAAGCAAATTCTAAAATTTATTTTTTCTATTAAAAGTGTGGATTTAGGGATTTTCGACAAGGTTATTCAATTGGATTCACTCTAGTGAAGAGCTTTGAAGAACAAGTGGTTCTTGCAAAGGAGTAGCGTAAGACGGTGAATCAATTGGTAATCTTGGGACAACAACAACTCGCAACTTGGATTCGACCGAGTGAAGACTTTGAAGAACATTGGTTTATTATAAATGAGTTGCGCGAGACAGTGAATCAACTAGTGTTTGTTGGGTGAATTGATGACTCAGATCAATGGAAGAGAAGTACAAGGATCGACTTCAAACATATGGTTTATAGGCTTGGATTGCTTGACATCTCTTGTAAAAATTTTTTTGCAGAGTAAGATTGATATCTCAACTCCTAATTGGAATTATAGGAAAACATAGTCGTAGTGAGGACGATCAGTGAACTGCCTAAACAAACTCCCCGCGTCCTCTCTCTCTCTCTCTATATATATATATATATATATATATATATATGTATTTCTCTTGCATTTAAATTTCCATTATCAAATTGTTAAACATATTGATTGAGCAATTTATTTGTAGTAAATTTATTGAAATCATTTTGATAATTGTTGAGTTGTTGATAGTCTTGCAATTACTTTTATTGTAAGAGGATTTGAGTATCCACAAACTTGAAAGAAATTTCTAAAAAATCAATTACACGCCAAGTGTTTGATAATTTGACACTTTATTATTTTGTGTTTAAATTGGTTAGAAATTGATTAGCTTGTGGATACTTGAACTGTAAATTTGAAAATTCAATTGTTAACAATGATTGTCTCATTGTCATACCATATACGGTAGCGCATACCCGAGTTCAAATAACTTGTTCGGTTTAGACGACTTTCGATCTATACGTGAAACTTCCGTTATCCAAAGTTTAAACTCTTTTCAAAAACTTTAAAACATGTAATTTTAAACTAGGGGGTCTATTCACCCCCTCTATAGAAGGTCTCGTTGTCTAATAGTCGCTTGTTCCTATGTTAGGGTGTGGCACCTCTTTTAGGATGCTCAAGAGCATTCTAGTGTTGTTGTATTCCCGAAGCGAGATCCAACTATTTTTTGTCTCCCCACTTTCTTTAATTATGGACCATTACTTATCTTGCATTGTGTCATACCGTAAATTTTATCCAGATTTTTTTCATCAGCATCAGCATAGCATGATCTTTTCATTTGATCATACATTTCATAAATCAAAAACATTTATCAGAGTTTAGATGAAAAGTCAAGAGTTTTGGGATTTTATCTGATCTTGATGGTATTCACTTAGTCATCTGTGGATTAAGGAGTCAAGAGTTTTATTTCTTTGTCTCGGTGCATCTTCTAAGCCGTTGTTTCAAGTCTCAAAGATCCAGATGGATGAATATTCAATAGTATTGATTTCATCTTTTTCATTGTAAGATTTTGACTGCCAGTTATGGTTGAGAATTAAAAGTGAAGAGTCTATGAGTTTGACTTTTTGCATTTCAAGTTCTCTACTCGCAATTCCTCTACATTATTATCTTGCATCAACATATTTTGGGACAAAAGTCAAAAATTGACTTTTATTGCTAAGTTATTTGCATTTTTATTTTTGCATTCTTTTTACTCAGTCTTTTGTTTTGAAATAAGAAAAAAAAGAGAAGTTAAAAGTCAAGAGTTGACTTGTTGACTATTTTTACATGATATCTTCTTTTAATTGCATTTTCATTTATTTTCTTTTTATCATTTTATGTTAAAGGGTAGTTGAAATAGTGCATTTGATATTTGAAATTTAATGACAAGTATTAATTTGCACTTTTGATTTATTTTTTATATAAAAGATAAAATAAAACAAAAAGGCTTTGATTATTTCAAAATAATTGTTTTTACATATATTCCATTCATTCTCTTAAGTCAATACAAGCAAAATCATCAACAATGTACATTTGTTTCTTTACACCATTATACTATCACACACCATGAACTACGGAGTTATGATTTTCCCTTTGCACCTCTGAATATGTAGGAACATGATTTTGAAATTTTGGCGAACATAATAATAAAAAACCTAAAAAAACTTTTCTTATTTTCTTTTCGCATAATAATTAGAAGACTGCATACTAATGTCACGCTAACACTCATTCACAAAAATAACTATATGGGTTCCATTAAGTACAACCGATGTGAGGGGTACTAATACGTTCCCCTTGCATAACTGACTCCCGAATCCGATCTGGTTGCGACATCCATTTTTCTTTTCTTATGTGAGTTTTATTGATATTTTCTCTTTCCTTTAGAATAAATAAAGTTTGGCGGCGACTTTGTTGTATTTCAAGCATTTCTTATGCTCTTTTATTGTTTGCGCCGCGACACCTTGCTTCACCATATATGAGTTATTTAGCGTTTTAAAAACTCTTTTCCCGTTTATGCAATCGCATGTTTCTTTTCTTCTACAAATTTAATTATTTTCTCTATGCATCAACAACACCCATTTCATCAATCTCTTTTCATCTTTGGAATGTACATTTCTTGGTCCAACACACCTTTTGAGTCACCTTCTTTAATCTCTACTTCCATTTTCATTTCTTTTAGGTATCCTTTTTATCTTTCTTGTTTACAGTTCATTGTTCTTCTTTCATTGTTCTAACTAAGGCCAACATAATAGATGCACCTACAAATATATTAAATATACCCAACATAGATGAATCTTCTTTCTCTATTGAAATAGTGAATCTAGGAATGCCAAACATTGACCCTTCAGAGGTTATCCAACCCTTTGCAAACCTTATAGTGCTTAGTAATAGCTTTGGATCTAGTGGGGGTTCCATTGAAGATAATAGTGAACCCTCTAGTTTTCATCCTACCGAAGATGCAAATTACTCCACTAAAGGAGATGAAGGTATAAAATATGATAGTCCCATTGTTAAGGGTGTGGATTTTGGCCCCCTTTCTCTTATACAATATTCTATTTTAAGAGTGCTTCCTCTTTAGAGGGCGCCTATACAGGTGTGGAACTGTCTTCAAATTAGTCGGTCTCCCATATTAATAGTTTCAAGAGAATCTACACCTCCTTCGACTGGTGCATGATTCTATTCTACGAATTCTTGTTCTCCAAATTGAAATTTGGTTCCTCAGGGAACAGATGTCGCACGGGATATCCTAGCACCCGATTCAACAAGATAAACTAGAGCCACCATAATCAACTAGTACAGGATGATGAATAAAAAATGCAATAAACAACACAATTAATTGGTAACCCAGTTAGGTGAAACCACACCTACGTATGGAGGATTGAGTCCATAACCCAAGAAAGGAAATTTACTATTAGTAGCTTAGTACAATCATTCTTAGAAGAATAACAAACCATATAATGTCATATGGCTTTTCCTAACACTACCTAATAACTTTCTATTTAAAGTCTGCCCCTAAACTTGAGAACCTACTCACTTTCTTATCTATCACAAAACCCATTATAGGACTTTACAATCAGTAAACCATAGTGATCAACCTCAATCACAACTATGAGAGATATTGAATCTTACAAATCAACTAGACAAACCTTATATGCTAAGTTAATGAAACATAGAGGTGTACATAAAGATTGCACACTAATCATATTAGGACATTAGCATAATATACAAGACATAAAACCAAACACTATAAGATCTTCAATGTGAATATCTGATTTTTAATGCAGGTTGTGATCTCCTTATATAGCATAATATAAGACATAAAATTAAACACTCTAAGATCTTCAAACTTCAGTCTTTCGACTACAAGTTTTTGACAAAAGTTATGGTATAGAAGATCATGTGAAAAATATTCTAAGGATTATATCACGAAATGAAGATCTAAAGTTACTACAATACAAAAGCAAAAGATTTCAACATGGTTATTATGATCAGTTTACACTCGGATGTTGAAGATCATAATGAGTTGTCAGACGATGAAAATGAAGATTTCATATTTTCTGATATCTCTCATGATGAATTAATTTTGACTATGATTCAAATAATGTATGATAAATACAAAAGCTTTAAAAAATTGAATGACATTTCAAAAGAACATTACAACTCTTTCAAAAAAGATGTTAAAAGTTTAAGAACATATAACAATTTTCTTAAGAAAGATGTTTCAAAATATTCAACATAAAGTGAATATAATTCTTTTTAAGTATGCATCTTTTATCAAGACTTACTTGCCAACAAAGTAGAAAAAGGCAAGCTAATTTCTATGGTGTACGAGGTTAGTAGAAATAGTAAAACGAGAATTGGATTTTAAAATAATGATCAAATTTCAAAAGTTATTTGAATATATCATACTGCTATTGATTCAAAAAAAGTTTTTTTTTAAAAGAAACTAATTTCATTAACTGACAGGGCCCAAAGAGGGCATAACAGAGGTACAATAAGGAGGCTTTGTAAGCCCAGTCCTAGTGCCTTAGATCTTACCCAAATCAACAAGGTTATGGGCATCACTATTAAGCTTCCTAATGACAAACATGATTAAACAAATATTAAAACTAGCAATTAAAAGTCTAACATCACTAACAGTTGTTTCAATAGCGGCCAAAGAGCAAAGAGAATTAATACATTCAACCACTGATAAAGCATTAGATTGCACAATAATTTTATATAAGTGAAGGTCTTTCGCAAGTTGCAAACTCCATCTAATAGCAAGAAGTTCGACAACAGCAGGTTCAACTGTCATTTCTTCCTTTCTACACGTATCCAGGATCATAAAGGACTCACAAGAATTGATCATGCACCCAAAGGAAACAATCCCTCCGTTAAAACATCCAGCATCAACATGAATAACGATTAACTCCAGCTCATAAACACTAGGAATAACCTCTTTGGGAATGATGCAGCGCTTCTTAAATATAGGATTTTCCCTATTGAATTCCATCACACAATCCCAAGCTTCCAACGCCACCTTCATAGGCTCCTTCCACACCTTTCGGAAATGCCAAGAGTTCCTAGCATTCCACACTTTCTAATGAAGAGTACAAGTGAGTTGTGTTCGCATAGTATCAGTCCCATCCAAATACATTAACCACCAGTCCAAAAACTCCAAGTTGGTCGAAATTCAAAAGCCCAAAGGAGAGGAGAAACAGGCCAAACGAGAGAACTCACAATGCAGAAAAAGATTATTAGAGGTCTCAGGGTGATCACCATAGAAATAACAAGAAGAATATAACTTGATCCCCTTCTGAAGGAGCTTTGACTTTGTCGGTAAAATATCTTCTCCAAGCCTCCACAAGAAGTTCTTGACACGAGGGTGTAAATGGGAATGCCACAGTTTCTTCCAAACCTGCTGAGAGGGAACACGAGAACGACCCAATAATTGTAAAAAAGACTTAAGTTGAAGACCATGATATGCAGACCAAAAAGAGTAGGAACCATTTTTTCACTATGCCATGTCACATAATCATTAGGCCTGCGAAAGGAGAGAGGGATGCTAATAACTTGATGGGCTTCCAGAGGGTTGAAGCACTCTTGAACTAGCTCACGCTTCCAGTAACATAAATCATGGTCAATGAGCTCACTCATCAGAGCCTCATTGTCCAGAACACAAACATGACTTTGAGCCATGAAACCCGGGGCACTTGGGATCGATATGATAAGACTAGGAAATAGTTAATAGGCCTAATTAAATAGAATATATAATTGAGTGGGTTAATCCTAATATAACAAAATAGAGTTAGTAAGAGTATTATGAGGAGACCTAGAACAAGAGGAGATAGAAAGAAAAAGAGGCAAGAAAAAAAAGAGAAGAAAAGAATGGAGGAGATTCTTAAAGAAAAAGAAGGACTAGAGATTCAAGGTAAAGGTGTGAATCCAAGTGATTATAGGTAGATATAATTGGGTAATGTTGTGTGCAAAGATATGCTATGTGTATAATTTCTTATTCTCTCAATTTCATAGATTTTCACATGTTAGGGTTTATGTTGAATTCATGGGATTTGTGCTATTAATAATGATTTATGATGTTTGTATGTGAACCCATGGTTAGGAACATGTTTAGGAACCTTTTATGTGTGTTAAATTGTTGTTTGGATGAGTTTTCGTTGGCGAAAATCGGATTAAGGTTGGTGTTGAAGGTGCTGAAAACGCACAGAATTTTGTTGTTCTGGTGTCTTCCGCTGGGCGAAGGATTTCTTTC
The DNA here is from genome assembly GCF_029867415.1 of Vicia villosa. Lineage (NCBI taxonomy): Eukaryota > Viridiplantae > Streptophyta > Magnoliopsida > Fabales > Fabaceae > Vicia > Vicia villosa. The sequence goes on along the minus strand of NC_081185.1, from coordinate 65,466,383 downwards.
GCCGGGCGATTCAATGGGCGAGTGAGGTTTTTTTGTGACCAAGTTACTGACAATTCTTTCGCCGGGCTAAAGTGCCTGTTTTGCCAAACTTCTAAACTTCATAACTTTTGATCCGTAAACTCGTTTTATACGTTGTTCGAAGCATTAGGAAACTAAGGTGATTATTTATATAATAGGGTTGGAATAGTTAGCACATGATGAATTATTTATGATGTTAATATGTGGATAACATGTAATTATGTATGTATGCGTTATGGATTGATGAATTGTGGCTAATATTAGTGGATGTGTTATGTGATATGATATTCATGATATGTGTGAATGAATATATTCTATTTGAATGTGTTTTTTGGGAATGATTATTTGAAATATGTATTGAGATGTGAATTGAATAATGATAATGCAATGCATGTTATGCTAGGCTTGAATACATGTGATTGATTGATGTGTGTTAAGTGATGCATTGTTTGGTATTGAAGTCATGTTGTGTAAAGTTGTGCAATATTGGAAAATATGTGATTATGTAGTTTAAGAGGTTGAGAATCGTCTTATTTGCATAAGTCTTGTTTGTGGCACACTTACACCAGCAAGAGTCTTTGAAAGAGGCAATGTCGAGTAATCTCGTGGAGAATATTAGCTTGTCCCAAACCTAACGAGTATGGGGTTTGAAAGCTTAACGAGTATGGTGAAGCTAATTTTCAAGAGCTTAAGAGAAGATTGACAACTGCTCCGATTTTAATTTTGTCGGATCAGTTGGAACCGTTTGTTGTATATTATGATGCTTCTTTGATGGGTTTGGGAGGTGAGTTGATGCAGAAAAGAAAAGTGGTAGCTTATTCTTCAAGGCAACTCAAAATTTATGAGAGGAATTATCCGACGCATGATTTAGAGTTGGCCGCCGTTGTGTTTGTTTTGAAACTTTGAAGGGACTATTTGTTTGGGTCGAGATTCGATGTGTATAGTGATCACAAGTGTTTGAAGTATTTGTTTGATCAGAAAGAGTTGAATATGAGACAAAGAAGATGGTTGGAATTCTTGAAGGACTGTGATTTTGGTTTGAATTACCATCCTGGAAAGGTGAATGTTGTAGCCAATGCCTTGAGTAAGAAATCATTGCATATGTCTATGTTGATGATTCTAGAATTGGAATTGTTGGAGCAATTTCGTGATTTGAGTTTTGTTTGCGAAGAGACTTCTTCATGTGTTAAGCTTGGTATGTTGAAGCTTACTTGTGAAATTCTTGATGAGATTCAAGAAGGTCAGAATATGGATTTGAAATTGGTTGACTAGATGACATTGATTAATCAAGGAAAAGGTGGTGATTTTCGGATTGATGAGGATGGTGTCATGAGATGTCGTGACCGAGGATGGTGTCATGAGATGTCAGAAGTCAAATATTGAACACCAGAAACCATCTGGGTTGTTGCAATTGTTATCCATTCCTGAGTAGAAGTGGGATAGCATTTCTATGGATTTTGTTTCGGGTTTGCCGAGAACATCGGGTAATTATGAAGCAATTTGGGTTATCATGGATAGATTAACGAAATATGTTCACTTTATTCTGATGAGGATGGATTATCCGATGGAGATACTTGCAAAGTTGTACATTGAAAAGATTGTGAGTTTGCATGGTATTCCGTCGAGTATTGTTTCAGATAGAGATCCAAGGTTTACTTCTAGAATTTGGGAAGGTTTGCAAAGTGCTTTGGGTACTAAGTTGCATTTGAGTTCGGCTTATCATCCGCAGACTGATGGTCAAACTGAGAGGACGATTCAGTTGCTTGAGGATCTTTTGAGGGCTTGTGTTTTGGAACAAGGAGGAGCTTGGGATAGTTATTTGTCGTTGATTGTGTTTACGTATAATAATAGTTTCCATTCTAGTATTGGTATGGCTCTGTTTGAAGCTTTGTGTGGTCGAAGGTGTAGGACTTCTTTATGTTGGTATGTATTTGGAAAGATTGTTGTGGTCGAACCTGAGATCGTTCAAGAGACTACGGATAAGATTAAGTTGATCAGGGTGAAGATGAGGGCTTCTCAAAGTCGTCAGAAGAGTTATCATGATAAGAGGAGAAAAGCACTTGAGTTTGATAAGGATGATCACGTGTTTTTAAGATTTACTCCGGTAACGGATGTTGGTAGGGATTTAAAGTCGCGTAAGTTAACGCCGCGTTTCATTGGTCCATATCAAATTATCGAGAGAGTGGGTGAAGTGGCATATCAGATTGCATTATCGTCGTCACTTGTTAATCTTCATGATGTGTTTCACGTGTCTCAATTGAGGAGATACTTTGCGGATCCTTCGCATGTTGTCTAATTAGATGATGTCGAGGTTAGAGATAATTTGACCGTGGAGACGTTACCTATGTGGATTGAAGATAGAGAGGTGAAACTACTCCGAGGTAAAGAGATCGCTCTAGTTAAGGTCGTTTGGGGTGGACTGGCTGGAGGAAATGTGACATGGGAGCTTGAGAGCAAGATGAAACAATCTTATCTCGATTTGTTTGCTTGAGGTAAATTTTCGAGGACGGAACTCTTTTAAGTGGGGGAGAGTTGTGACGACCCGATTTTTATTTTTCGTATTTATTTATTAGGTGTTTTATTTTATTAGTTATTGTTTGCGTGATAATTAATTAATTGGTGTGTTTTGTGATTATTTGAATGTGTGATATTTGAATAATTGAATCGATATGATAAGACTAGTAAATAATTAATGGGCCTAATTAAATAGAATATAGAATTGAGTGGGTTAAGCCCAATATTAAAATAGAGTTAGTAAGAGTATTATGAGTAGACCTACAACTAGAGGAGATAGAAAGAAAAAGAGGCAAGAAAGAAGAGAAGAAAAGAGGGGAGGAGATTTTTGAAGAAGAAGGACTAGAGATTCAAGGTAAGGGTGTGAATCCAAGTGATTATAGGTAGATATAATTGGGTAATGTTGTGTGTAAATATATGTTATGTGTATAATCTCTTATTCTCTCAATTTCATAGATTTTCACATGTTAGGGTTTATGTTGAATTCACGGGATTTGTGCTATTAATCATGATTGATGATGTTTGTATGTGAACCCATGGTTAGGAACATGTTTAGGAACCTTTTATGTGTGTTAAATTGCTGTTTGGATGAGTTTTGGTTGGCAAAATTCGGATTTAGGTTGGTGTTGAAGATGCTGAAAGCGCATAAAATTTTAATGTTCTGGTGTCTTCCGTCGGGCGAAGGATTTCTTCTGTTGGGTGAGCGTTTACCGGGCGAGTCAACGGCGAGCGAGGTTTTATTGTGACCAAGTTACTGGCTTGGAGCACCGGGCGAGACAATTCTTTCGCCGGACGAAAGTGTCCTGTTTTGCCAAACTTCATAACTTTTGATCAGTAAACCCGTTTTATGCGACGTTCTAAGCGATAGGAAACTAAGGTGATTATCTATATAATAGGGTTGGAATAGTTATCACTTTATGAATTAATTATGATGTTAATATGTGGATAACATGTAACTATGTATGTGTTTTATGGATTGATGAATTGTGGCTAATATTAATGGATGTGTTATGTGATATGATATTCATGATATGTGTGAATGAATATATGTTATTCAAATGTGTTTTTGTTGGGAATGATTATTTGAAATATGTATTGAGATGTGAATTGAATAATGATAATGCAATGCATGTTATGCTAGGCTTAAATACATGTGATTGATTGATGTGTGTTAAGTGATGTATTGTTTGGTATTGAAGTCATGTTGTGTAAATTTGTGCAATGTTGAAAAATATGTGATTATGTAGTTTAAGAGGTTGAGAATCGTCTTATTTTCATAAGTCTTGTTTGTGGCACACTTACACTAGCATGAGTCTTTGAAAGAGGCAATGTCGAGTAATCTCGTGGAGATTATTTGCTTGTCCCAAACCTAACGAGTATGGGGTTTGAAAGTTTAACGAGTATGAGGATTTGAGGTGGTTATCTAGTTCGAGTGATGGACAATCGGCTTGCCGGAAATGATAACGGAGGGATCAACATGCATATCGCATAGATTCACACTTGAGTCGTACGTGTCGGTGTGAATTGTTGTTGTGTGTGATTATGTGATATGATTGTGTGGATATGATTTTGGTTGATATGCATATATGTGGGTGTTGTGATTTGATAATGTATACTTGATTGTATTTTATCATTGGATTACGATTGTTGATTTTAGTATTTGGATATGATTACTTGAATTATGAAACTTTGTCGAATGAGAAAAACATATAAATCTTAATATATTGTATATGAATGCATGTTTATGGGAAGAATGATGAATTATTGAAATGTATTCTTGTTGTGTTTTACATTTCCCATTATTATGTTTATTTATAATGATTTTAATTCTCACCCTTCTGTTTGAATGATGTTCATTGTGACATCGTGCAGGTTCCGACGAGTAGTGACCTTGTCCGAGGATTTAGCGGAGGAGCTTTTGGTTTAACTTTTGATTAGGTAGAGAGTCAAATGCTCTGGTCATGTAACACTTGGGGGGTTTATTTGAACTCATGTTTTAATATTTGAATATAGTTATCTTGTTTATATTTGGCATGATATTTTGGATATTTGAAGTTGAATGCTATGTTGCCTAGTTATTTGATTTCATATAGCATAGTTTGATTATGTTATTTTGAATTGGTGGATGAATATTGTATGGGATATATTCATTGAAATGTTTGATTTTAATTATTCTTCCGCGTCCGATATGGATAATTAAGGAAACATGAAGTTTTCAAATTGTGTTATGAAATGATCACGTGCATGTTTGTATGTTTGTATTTTGTTTTGGGTTTTCATTGCGGGGGAAACAACATGTGACGCCCTTTTTTTATGCATGTTAATACTCTGTGAATGTTTAATTGTAATTTGGATTTTAGAAAAGGGGTGCTATAATAACAAATACATAGTAATTGTGAAGAACAATGATGTACTCTAATCGTTTGATTGAATGTACAGAGATATGTCAGAAGTTCTAAAGTAAATTGAGAAGATAATAACACTGATAGTCAGAAGTGAGGTTCTGAAAAGAACATGCAAATGAGAAGCTCAGAAGCAAAACGGAAAGTTAACACACTATAAGAAGTTCTGATGCTCAGCACTTAACTTCTTAAGAACCAATGAATAGTTGCCAGAAATACTCTGATAAGGTAGTTTTGAAAGAACAATGAATCAAAGAACGTGATCATCAATTAAAGTTCTAAAGCTACTCACTCAACGTACAAGTTACTCTGATGATTTGAGGATCCAACATCATATTTAATATAATTATTACGGGATCAAGAAAGGAACGTTTGAAAACATTATGACTCAGATAGGAGAAGAATTTGCAAAGTCTATGCAAGTAGAATTTGAAATGAGTCTGATAGGAGAACTCAAGTTCTTTCTTGGAATTCAAATTAATTAAACTCCAGAAGGAACCTTTATACATCAAAGCAAATACATTAAAGAACTTCTAAAGAAATTTGATTTGTCAAAAAGTAAGCCAACCAAAACACCAATACATCCTATATGCATTCTTGAAAAGGAAGAGGTAAGTAAGAAAGTAGAACAGAAGCTCTACAGAAGTTTGATTGGCTCTCTCCTTTACTTAACCGCTTCGAGACCTGACATTCTATATAGCGTTTGTTTATGTGCTAGATTCCAATCAGATCCTAGAGAATCTCACTTAAAAGAAATTAAGAGAATTTTCAAGTATCTGAAAGGTACTACTAATCTTGGTCTATGTTATAGAAAATCAAAAAGAATACAAATTAGTAGGGTACTGCGATGCTGACTTTCCTGGAGATAGAATAGAAAGAAAAAGTACTTCTGGAACTTTTTGGGAGACAACTTGATATCATGGTCTAGCAAAAGACAATCCACCATAGCACTATCAACTGTTGAAGCTGAATATATAGTTGCAGGTGGATGCACTACTCAGATGCTTTGGATGTAGAGTCAGCTCAAAGACTATTATATATACAATAGTAACATTCCTATCCTATTTGATAATACTTCTGCTATTTGTCTTTCTAAAAATCCTATCTTACATTCTAGGGCTAAACATATAGAAATCAAACATCATTTCATTAGGGACTATACTCATAAGGGGATTCTTTTCTTAAAATTAATTGATATAGACCATCAATGGGCTGACATCTTTACAAAACCACTTGCTGATGATAGATATAGTTTCATTCTGAAACATCTCAGTATGGAACCCTACCCAGAATGAAAAGAAATTAATTTTCTACATATTTAACCTTCAAAATGTTTTGATAATAATTTTTGTGAACCATCTGAGCAATAATTCTTCATAAGTGAGAAGGAAGATTGACTCAGAAACAATCTAGAAGATCTGAACGTAATGTAAAAACATTTCATTTCAAGATAGTATCAGCAGTTCACCATATCAACATCTTTCAACCAAAATGTAACGCCAACCTCTAAGCTTGGACACGTGTTCACACTCTGGTTGGCCAAAATGTTTGAGTTGATGCATTCAGGCGCGAGTCACATTGATAAATGTTTTGAAATTTTCACACCACTCATCCTGTCAGAAGTCATTTATTGTGGTTAATCATTATGTTTAATTTAATTAACTGTAATTAAATTCATGTTTTTTTTATCTTTTCCTATTTATACTCACTTCACATGAAACACTTCTTCATCTTCACACACTTGTTTTCTCTGATTTTTTCTCTCTTCTTAAAACCTTAAACCTTGTGTGAACAATGTCTTCCTTAAATCAACAAATTGCTTTTCAAGAATAAGTTCAAGATGTAACAACAACGAGCACCATCCCTATAACAAGTTAAAATTAAAATGAAGAGAACTACACTATTATTGAAAGAACACTTCTCACTCCCATCAAAAACCTAGAAGTCCTTTGTGAACTCATGGTGGATTTCAAAAGTCTTCAAGAAAATGAGTTCGGCCTCGTCCATGATGTTGAACTTCAAGGTTAGACAAAGTTCTTCGACAGATTGATTGGACCAGTTTTCCCTAAATTGGTTAAGGAATTATGGATTCACGTAAAAGCTAAAAATCTCCAAGTTATTTCATTCGTAATGGGGAAGAAGATTGTCATCACAAAGAAACTCATTGCAACTCTCATTGAGCATTATGAAACCAAAGTCAGGTGTCACTCCATGGCTGAAAGAAGATCTGATGTTTACAAAGTTTCTCAAGAGATCTTTGTATCTGGACTGCACTCCAACAAGATTAAAGATCTGAAAGACTTCCTCAGAATCTGGGCAAGAATCATTATGGGGTGTATACACCATAGAAAACCCACAAGCTCTCTTGACTACATCAATATCAACCAATAATATCTTCTATACTACATTGCCACTAGAGTTAAAATCCACCTTTCATTTCTCCTGTTCAATCATTTGAAAAGTATGGTAAAGGAAACAAGAGAAGAAGAGAAGTCCAAAAGAGAATGGATTCCATTGGGAAGGCTGATCTCAGATATTCTGACAGAAAACAAGCTTATAGAACATATGAGTGAAACTCAGCAAGTAAGTGAGCTGGAAACCTATGTTGGAAAGACCCTCAACGCCAAAAACCTCAAGAATATGGAGATAATAGAAAACATCATCCAAAACCCAGCTAAATTCACCAAAGAAGTTATCTCAACAAGGAGAATCCCTCTAGATGACTTTCCCATGTTCACTCAAGAAGATCCTCCTGAAGTCATTGTTGGATGACTTTCCCAAGTTCTCTCTGATATTGATTGGTATGAACCATCAAATAATGTTCCCCAACCAGAAAATCAAAATGTTGTCTCTGAACAACAAATGCTTGAAACAACACTAAAAATACCAGGCATAACTATCCCTTTCAACATCCCTGAACCCTAAACCATTCACATCATTTCAGATACTCCTGTCATACCCTAATTTTTGACCCCCCTGAGATGACATATCTTCAGGATTTTCATCAAGTCAAAGCAAGTACCCAGAGCAGCCTGACATTCAATCGAGGGTATTCAAAGACAAGAAAACTCAGGCAAAGGATCAATCAATAGAGGGTTTAGTCTCTAATACAATCATAAGACTCAAAAACCTCATTATTACACCTATGATTGATTAATACACCCAGTCATCTAAGCACAGGATTACTCAGATCAACAGACTAGGGTTTGGAGCCTATCAAGGACTAAAATCAGGGATCACTTTTGGGAAACCTTAAAAAGCCCCAGGGAACCATTCAAAGACATCAATCATCTTCAAATAACTCATATGACAAGATCCACTGGACATTACATCTCAGTTCAAAGTCTACAGTCATCATTGTCCTCTGGTCGACAATTAGGGTTTTTTGACCTAATTCACCAAGATAGTTGACTTTTAATCAGGGCATGAATCCAAAATTCAAGACATGATTCAAGAATCTCTACTACCTCAATATAATCCATTTACATCATTCATTTGAGGAAAAGATCTTGTTTCTACACAAAAGCCCAAAAATTCACTTTGTCAGGAAAAAGTCAACTGTGAAGGATCATCATTGACTTTTAAGGTTTTTGGTCAAAAAATGACTTTCAAAGATCAATATCATCAATATATGGATGTCAAAGTCATTTGACCAAAGAAATTCAAAGAAATTCATCAAGGAGCGAAAAGTCGGGAATTAGGGTTTTTGAAGGCATGGTGAGAACTCAAAATTTCACCTACACAACTCAAAAAACTTCCAACATGAAAGTTGTAGATCTTGCAAAATAAAACAACATCTTACAAAGGAACTTTTTTCAAAAGATCAACCATTTATGAAGTTTTGGAAATTTTGAAGTTTAGGTCATAAACACTTAGAAATTTTTCTAAGTGTTTTAACCTAGTTTTCATCCAACTTTGGGCTCATTTTTCACAAATTTCCCAAATGATTCTGAAGAAGACATAAACTAATGATTTAAAGTAGATGTTTAGGGCTTTCCAAATTGTGTTCAACCTTCTCCAAATTTAATTTGAGCTAAGAGTTATGCTTGTTCAAAGTTGGCCTCATGAAGTAAAATTATAGGTCATGGACACTTTTGGACTTTGCAAATTTTGTGCAAATAACCTCTCTTATGGATGCTACACGACCCATAACACATCTGAAACCATGCCATGCATTCATTTTCACCATGCCATAAGAATTGAAGAAGATTCTAAAAACAAGAACATGTGATTATGTAATGATTACATTTGTGAATTTATGGCAAATTGATGAATCACCCAAGGAATCTTCTCACCAACCAATTAGAGCTCATTTCTGGCTCAGAATTGTCCCCTAAGATTAAACAAAATCGAGGGCTAGGGGATTGATCAAATGGAATCAAAATTCTCATCATTGCATAAGAGATACTTGCAAACTTCCTTCATGGCTAAGAAAGCAAATCAACTTCACTAAGGAAGCTCACTCCTCTGCAGCTATACTGATCCATTTGCCTATAAATACAGATGCATTCCTCATTCAAAAACACACCAAAGCAACAGAATTCTTGCTTTCTCTCTTCTTTCTCCATACTTAAGGTTTTCAAAGGTTCTTTGGCAAGAAGACTCGGATTCTTCAAACCAAAGCTCTTCCCTTGGAATTAAGTATTCAAACACATTAGGGGAGTCATTTAGAGGTGATCCAAACCTCTGAAACACTTCTGGGAGTGAGGAATCATCATCTGCACCTCTCACTTGGAGCTGTTGCAGTTGGGGTCGAGCAAGAGGTTCTGGGTACTTTCAGTCCAAGCTAAGCATCTCAACACCTTCCAGGAGGGTCACTGAAGCTATTTGGATCGTTGCAACAACTCTGCAACACACTTTGATCAGAGCCAGATCTTCATTTTTCAGGTAAGTTTCCAAGACTTCAAACTCTATGGTTCACGCATGATAAATTAAAAATGAAGTTACCAGTTGGTTTCTGCACCTTCATAGATCATTAGCCCTCAATCAATTGCATCAAAACATACATATATAGCATTTCATGTTTAAATTCAGTTTTAGGGTTCTTAGTGTTCATGCTTGCGAATTTTATGTTACACTTAGAATAAATGAAATTAAAGGACACCATCATAATCCTCGTCCAAAAACGAGCAAAATCCATCCTTACATCTTTGAATTTGGTTGAGAATTGAGGGAGATAGGATTTCCAGAAATTGAAATCGTAAGGTTGAAGATGAAGTTGCTTTGCGCGCGTTTTTTTGAATTCTCAGAAGCAAGTTTAAAATATAATCAATTGGAAGCGTGTTTTGAACGACTAAAACGTTCAGCTCACTTGGTTACAAGCGCCTCTCACTTTCTCATGCCTTAGGTCTGGGGTTCGATCCCCCCCTCAGACCTTTTGTTCATTTTATTTTTTTCAACTCATTTAATGTCTTGCTTTCACATATAATCATATGGGCTCTTTCCTTAAACAGGCCACGCGCGTGGCCCAGTTGGTATTTGTTTTGTTTGGTAACCAAGAGGGCGTGAGTTCAACCCTTGGTGAGACCAAACCCTATTTTTACTACTATTTTTCTCCCTTTTTTTCATCAACTTCACACAATCATTTAACTTATCAAATAAATCCATTTTTACTTCATTTTTCACACACTTGTCATTTAATGTATATATTTTGTGAATAATCAAAAAAATCATAAAAATATTATTTATTTCATGTATTTTTATTAGGTTTAAAATAGTATGTTTTAGGTGTTTTCTTAAATACTTTAATACATATTTTCACTTTGTTTTAACCTAAATCATTTTGTAAATAAAGTTTATGATAAAACCCTAATTGTTTAGGTCTTAATTAAGTAAAAAATCTTTATTTTTACTTTAATTAAGTTGACTTTTGTCAATTTTCAAAACTGTTTTCAATCTCCAAATAAATCAAATGATTAGGGTTTTCAAACAACAAAACCTTGTATCATTCAAAATCATTTTCAATTGCTTTTACACCAGTACTGTAAAGTACTGGGCCTCTAATAGAGTGTAAGTCCAAAAAAAAACCTTCTCTTCTTAGCTTGTTTTCAAAACTGTATTTTCAAAATCTTCTTTCTGTTTTCAAAACATTCTTCTGGTATTTGAAGGGCATTATTCCCGGTGAAACTCTTCAGATACCTATGTGACCTTTGTCCATCTTCACTTCTTCTGTTTTCAAAAACCCTTAACTGTTTATCATATATATATTCAACTGTTATCAACAAAACAACAAAAATACTGTTGAGGCTCTGTACATACTTCTTCAAAGGCCTCCACTCCATCCAGGTTAGGCTTTACAAGCTTTCAATTTACAGTCTTTATTTAAATTACTGTCAAATATAAACTGTGCATATATTTGTTTAGAACTACGTTTGAGTATAAACCTTAGGACAGTTAAACTATATATATATTATAGGAATATGGCCTAGGATTGAGAATGTCTTCCCGGTGAAGGCTCTTTCCTAATTAGAGATCTGTAGTTCAAACCCCTAAGATGAATTATTCCCGGTGAAACATCTTGGCAAAAACCTTAGAATCCAAAAATATAGGACACATCCACCCAAAGAGGAATTATTCCCGGTGAAACCTCTTACCCATTTGCTTAGAGCCAAAATAAGTTCAAAACTACATAAGCTTTCTCTTGTGCTATAACAAGGACCCTCGATTAGCCTCCTCTTGGGCTTTGTACAAGGACCCACAGGCTTCTTAAAAGCATTTCCAGCTTCCTCTTGAGCTTGTATACAAGGACCCATCAGGTTTCTTATAAACATAGGAACAGGTCTTTAGTCACCTTTTAGCCTACCCTGGTGAGTTTCTTCCAATTTAAACCAGACTTTAAACAAGCTAAGTTTGTCTCAATCCTACATTGAGTACATTTTTGGAATGAGAGACATGGACAATCTCTGTCACCCTTATCTTCATCAATCTTCCTTAGCAGAGTCTAGGATCTATGTTTATTTTCTCCTCAGCATGTGTCAGCCTTCATCTTGGGCTTTAAACAAGAAGTCTCCACTAGATAATCTTTCTGCCATTCATGTTGACAAAAACCCCTGGAAAGGGTTAGCCTCCAACATCTGTCTAAAAAATGCCAAAATCCCCTGGAAAGGGTTAGCCTCCAACATCTGTCTAAAATAAAATCCCTGGAAAGGGTTAGCTTCCACACATTCCTTCATTTTAACAAAACCCCTGGAAAGGGTTAGCCTCCAAAGTCAATTAATAAAAAGTCAAAAAAATAAAGATTCATTTCTCTTAGGAGATAATTTCCCCAAAAGAGTCAAAACCCCTGGAAAGGGTCAGCCTCCAAAAACATGATAAAAGTCATTCTTTTTAATAGACAAATTCACCAGCTAAGTCAAAATCCCTGGAAAGGGTTAGCTTCCAAAGAAAAACAGTCTTTTTAATCTCCAGTAGAGTTAAAACCAACAAAAACAGTTAGCCTCAACCTTGGGCTTCATACAAGGCACCAAACAATAAAACTCCCCTGTCAAGAGTCAGCCTCAACCTTGGGCATTGTACAAGGCAGATAATAGAGTCTCCCCAGTGAGTTCTTCATCATTCAGTAGCCACAACCTTGGGCTTTGTACAAGGCAGATAAACCATATTTCCATGTGTCAAAGATTCCTAACACCTAGGATCTTTTCCCCTTAGAGTCATCCATACTCAATTCATTTATTTAAGAGTCCGCCACAACCTTGGGCTTTGTACAAGGCATAAAATAATGTTTTCCTTAGCTAGAGTCAGCCACAACCTTGGGCTTTGTACAAGGCACACAAAATAGAGTCATTCATTCAATTATCCTCAACAGTCAGCCACAACCTTGGACTTTGTACAAGGCACACAAATAGAGTCTCCCTCAGTAGAGTCAGCCTCAATTCTGGGCTTCGTACAGAACACTAAAATACCCTGTAATTAATCCTCAATGGAGTCATCTCCCAGAGTCAATAATATTAATTAATCAATCAAAAAGCCTCAAGCTTGGGCCTCATACAAGCCAGCTAAATTCAAATCTTTTATACAGTAGATAGACATAGCTTATCTCTATAGAGAGATATTTTTACTACTCTACCACATTCAAACAAACAAACATTTCAATTTCAATTTCAATCAAAGTCTCCCATTTAGGACTCTGAAAGACATGCTCTGGCACATCCCCAGACTTGTACACTTTCCCTAATTTGGACGAGCATCTTTCTTTCATTTAAGAGGCATCTGACTGGCATACTTGCACACACACAAGTAAGGTCCCCCTCTTGAATGAAATGAATTCAGTTATTCTGTCACTCTTTCAAAATGTTTGTGGTAGAATAGTACAAATACCTCTCTGTAAAGATGATTTCACGTCTCTTTACTGTAAACAGAGATTTAATTCCAAGCTTCAACCTTGAGCTTCAAGCAAGGCACCAAAAAAACAATTAATTTCCCTAGTTAGTTCCCCGAACTACATTAAGCTCTGACTTCCACTAGGGATATGTAGGCATGAGGTTCACAAGGAATCTCAGCGAGCTAATAAAATACCAAAAATAGTCAGTCTGTCTGTCTGTCTGTCTTTTCAAATCAAATCAATTCCTTCTCCTAACACAAAGGAGAAACTTTCCCAATCATTAGCAGCAAACACAATCACAAATGACACAGAGAAGGTTCCTGTAGAGTACTACAGATATGTAGGGTGTTTAAACACTTCCCTATGTATAACCGACCTCCCGGACTCCAGAATTTCTAGTCTAGGTGAAATCCCCACACTTAGCAAACTCCTAGGGTTTAGTTGAGATCTTTTTTCCCCTTTCCTACTCGTAGGACAAATAAGAAAGTTCGTGTGATATCGTAGGAAGAACTGAAATAAAATTCATCCCACCACGGGCGCATTCTCCTTCCAAATTTCGCGTGAAGGGTCTAGCGTGCCGTCCTCCCAAGTGAAACGGGGAGGTAAAATAAAACGACACCACAGAAAAATGGCGACTCTGCTGGGGATATAAGTGTTAAAAACCTTGGTTTTTCATCCAAACCAATGGTTGACCTGTTGCTGGTCCATCCCCAATGAGGAATTAGGGATGCCAAATTCCCCCTCAAACAAGAGAGGTCCTGCCTAACCTCTGTGTCATATCATGTGTTTGTTGCATATATATTTGTTTATTTTGTTTATTCTGTATCGGGAAAGGGCTTGATTCCCCCTTGTGGTGAGAAATCCTATACCCGGATTTGAGTGCAACATAAGATAGGATGGAGGATGTCTTCTCGGTGAAGGCCCTCTAATCTTGGTTTCCAAGTCTACTTTTGGGATTTGCCTGGCTGGTTGTGATTAACTGCGCCACTGCATTCCGAGACTGATTTGTACCAGGAGGACCTAGAAACACATTAACCCCACTTAAAGCCTTTTTTTTAGGACGTAGAGCGGTGATTACGGAAGTAATTGTCACGCAGATACTACACTCAGAGAAAACTCTCTTATAGATACCAATCAACGTATCTTTAAGGTTGAGCAAAAACTCTGAGACCCCTAGAACCCGTTCTACAGGTACAAAAATCCTTAACCTTAGTTTACCATTGGGGCGGGGATTGCGTTTTGACTTCATGACCACTATACCCTTCAACGCCATGTTTGTTTAAAACTCTTGTGTGTGCATTCATGCATTCATGCATCATTCATTAATAAACAACTAAAAACAAAAAGAGTCTTTTTCGAGTCGTTTTTCAAGGAAACTAAATAACGAACGTTTTGAACTTCATAGAAAGAGAGAAACGGAGAAAGGACTTAAGGATCTATATTATGGATTATGGAAGAAAAAGAGCTAGGAAATACACCTTCAAGATTCCCCAGGTCGAGGAACTGGGAAAGCTCGGAAAACTGGTGGTCAACCCCCAGGCTTTCAAGGAGAAGTATGGAAAACTTCTGCCTTTGCTCAATACTAACATGGTGGATGGGATCCTTCCCACCTTGGTACAGTTTTACGATCCAACGTATCACTGCTTCACCTTTCCAGATTATCAGCTCATGCCTACGTTAGAGGAGTACTCTCGTCTGATTGGAATACCCGTGTACGCGCAAGATCCGTACTCCGGTTTGGAAAAGAATCCTGACGACATTATCATTGCTGCAACTACTCCTTTGAACGTAGTCGACATCAGAACTCATATGGTGAGTAGAGGAGGAATTCAAGGATTGCCCTCCAAATTCCTGTTTGATCAAGCTCGGTACTTCGTCAGCATCCAAGATATGAATGCTTTTGAGGAAATCTTGGCTTTGCTTATCTACGGATTGTTTTTGTTTCCTAACATTAACGATTTCGTCGACATCAACGCAATTAAGATCTTCTTAATTGGAAATCCAGTTCCAACCTTGCTTGCGGATGCTTATCACTCTGTGCATTCAAGAAACCTGCAGCGAGGAGGATTAATCACATGCTGTGTACCGTTGTTATACGAATGGTTCGTTTCGCACCTGCCAAAATCTAGCACTTTCTGGAACATGAGGGATGGCCTTTACTGGTCACAGAAAATCATGTCTCTCACTCATACAGACATTGATTGGTGTAGTCCTGACAACGACGAAACCAAGATCATCTTCAGTTGCGGAAATTTCCCCAACGTACCCCTTATTGGAACTAAGGGAGGAATCAGTTACAATCCAACTTTAGCCCGTCGTCAATACGGCTATCCCATGAAAAACATTCCAAGTAACATCCAATTGGAGGGTCTGTTCTTCAAGAACATCGACGATCATGGCAACATGCTGAAGAAGGAAATTGTCCAAGCCTGGCGTCTTGTTCACAGCAAAGGGAGAAGATTGTTAGGAAAACATCTTTGCATCTCCCTGGATCCTTACCTTCAATGGGTACGCGTCAGAGCATTCAAGCTCAGGGTGCCATATCAGCATCAAGAACCTATTCCCCTAAGGGAACCAATTTACCTTTTCTCCACCGATGTTGAAAAACTGCAAGCGGCATTAAACAAGGTATGCCAAGAAAGGAATGCTTGGAAGACCAAGTATCGAATCGTCAACACAGAAAACGTTGAGATTCATAACATCCTAAGAAGGAAGGATGAGTTACTTGAAGTGCTTGATCGACAAGTGACACAATCATCACTTTCTCATCATATCCCTCCTGCTTCCTGGATCATCGATCAGCTCACGTCAGAGAACGCTCAGCTCAAGAAACAGAAGAAGATGTTAGAACGTGAAGTCGGCTCTTCATCAAAGTTTTAGAGTCCTTTCTCTCAGCTTCTCTGTATTTCCATTTTCAAAGTGTGTAAAAACGGCGTTTTCGCTTAATTAATAAAGTTTGATGTTTCATAACGTAATTATGGTGTTTCCTTGAAAAATATTAACTTAATTGCATATCATACATCGCTTTAGTCGTACGCACTGACACGAGAATTGTCGCGGATCTAAGAGTCACTTTCCTTTCTCCAGAAAGAGAGGAGGAGAAGGAGGTGAACAAAGACTTTCAAGCTGTCTCATCCATACAACACTCGTTCAAGTCGCAAGAAAAGAATGGAAGACTTTGAGCAAGAGAATGAAGAACTCAGAGAAGAGATTAATACTCTCAAAGGTACTGTTGAAAGACTCAATAGTATGGTGGAAGCCCTGGTAGTTGCGCAGAATCGACCAACGCCAGAAGAACCACAAAGGACTGTGGTTTCCGAGATTGTTTCTACTCCTATTCCTCAGTATACCATGCCGCCTGATCGACCTTGGGGCATGCCGTATAACTTTACTCCAGAAGGTTACATACCTCCAGCTTCTGAAGCTCCAAAAGTCACCATGGATATGCGTCCACCGGAGGGTTACAAACCTCTGGAAATTGAAGTTCCAAGAGCAACGGCAATGGGTTTCGCACAACAGAATGCTGAGATTCCAAGATCTGCTGTCATGGCTTCTCCACAGCCCATTATGCATACTTTTCCCCCGCATGGCGGACAAGTATATCATCACGCTCGCAGTGAGGACGCTGGCGTGTATGAAAGATTGGACGAGTTCCAAGAACAGTTTCTGCAAATGCAGAAGGAACTCAAGACTCTCCGAGGACAAGATCTATTTGGAAAGAATGCTGCAGACCTCTGTCTGGTTCCAAATGTTAAGATTCCTCACAAGTTCAAAGTACCAGAATTCGAGAAGTACAAAGGGAATTCATGCCCACAAAGTCATCTCGTAATGTACGCTCGAAGAATGTCAACTCAAACTGATAATCAACAATTACTCATTCATTATTTTCAAGACAGCCTGACTGGTGCTGCACTCAAATGGTACATGAACTTGGATAGTTCAGAGATTCGTACTTTTCGAGACCTCGGAGAGGCCTTCGTCAAACAGTATAAGTAAGATCTGGATATGGCTCCCGACAGAGATCAACTCCGGGCCATGACTCAAAAGGATAGAGAAAGCTTCAAGGAATACGCTCAAAGATGGCGTGAAGTTGCTGCTCAAATTTGTCCACCACTTGAAGAGAAAGAAATGACAAAAATCTATCTCAAAACTTTAAGTCCATTTTACTACGGACGAATGGTTGCAAGTGCACCAAGTGACTTTACCGAGATGGTAAACATGGGTGTGCGTTTAGAAGAAGCAGTTCGAGAAGGACGCTTGAACAAAGAACCAGAATCTTCTGTTGGTCCAAGGAAGTATGGAAGTTCTTTCCAGAAGAAAAAGGATCAAGATGTCAGCAATGTCTTGCACAAAATCAAGAAGAAATTCCAACCTCAAGTTGCAACAATAACTCCGGTTGTTAACTCAGCGCCAGCTTATCAACCTCAGGTCTCGCAACAACAAATTCAACAAAGGTCGCAGCAACCTCAGCAGCAGGTTCGACCTCCAAATTACAACAATCGGGCTCCAAGGTATCCTGCCTTTGACCCCATACCAATGCCGTATGCGGAATTGTTTCCAACATTACTGGCAAAAGGACTCATTCAGACGAAGAGTCCTCCAAATCCTACAAACAGTTCCTCACCATGGTATAAGGCTGACCAATCTTGTCCCTATCATCAGGGGGCACCAGGTCACAATATTGAGAACTGTTTCTCTTTCAAGATTGACGTCCAACGATTAGTGAAGAGTGGAATGCTATCCTTCAAAGATACTAATCCAAACGTCCAAGCAAATCCTTTGCCGCAGCATAAAGAAGCTTCAGTAAATCTGATAGATCAACGCCCCAATGTCATTCAAATCTACGACATTCGTCAGATAGGGGAAAATCTTGTCAAGATGCACGCTAGACAAGCTGGGTACGGTCATGTACCACCTCACAACTACTTCACATGTGAAATTTGTCCAAAGAATAATCAAGGATGTGCCATAGTTCAAGCTGCATTACAAGAACAAATGGACTTGGGATGGATTCAACATATCCGAGTCAGAACTGAACATGACATCAACATGGTTCAAGGATGTCCAGGAGAATACAAAATCTACAAAGTTGAAAATCTTGAAGGATCGGTAGTCAGGTTCCACAAAACTTTAAATGGACTTGCCTACTTTGGAACAGATTTCCACGCTTACAATAGATGCAGAATCTGTCGAAGAAATTCACGAGGATGTTTGCGTGTTCGCAACGACATTCAAAAGCTGATGGATGACAATACCATTACTGTTCTTGCCAACAGAGAAGATGACGAAGTCTTTACCGTATCTCCTCAAATTAATCAAGTTGAACCTATGCAAGTTAAGTATGATAGCAGGAAGACAGCAGTTGCACCACTAGTCATCTACTTACCAGGTCCTGTACCGTATGAGTCCAGCAAGGCTATACCATACAAGTACAACGCTACATTCATTGAAAATGGTAAGGAAATACCATTACCGTCTGTTGTCAACATTGCTGACGTTAGTCGAGTCACTAGAAGTGGACGAGTCTTCAACAGAACAACAGAAAATGTGGAGAAACCTTCGGAGGAAGTACCACATAAGCAAGACAATCATCCGACCAATGCTGTTCAAGCGAAAGAAAATGATGAGATCTTGAAGTTAATCCAGAGGAGTGAATACAACATTGTAGATCAATTACTACATACTCCGTCTAGGATTTCTGTTCTTTCCCTGCTATTGAGTTCTGAAGCTCATAGGGAAGCTCTACAGAAAGTTTTGGAACAAGCTTTCGTAGAACCAAGTGTTACAATAAGTCAATTTAACAACATCGTTGCCAACATCTCCGCGGGAACTAACCTAAGTTTCTGTGACGAAGATCTTCCGGAAGAAGGAGTGGACCACAATCTTCCACTTCACATCTCAGTTGGCTGCATGGGTAATACACTCACAGGAGTCCTAATAGACAATGGATCCTCTCTCAACGTCATGCCGAAATCAACGTTATCAAGATTATCTTTCGAAGATTACCCTCTAAGAAAAAGTCATGTCATCGTCAAAGCATTTGATGGATCAAGAAAGTCAGTTTTCGGAGAAGTGGATCTTCCCATAACTATTGGACCTCAGACGTTCAAAATCACTTTCCAAGTTATGGACATTCCAGCACAATACAGTTGTTTGCTAGGTCGCCCATGGATTCATGAGGCTGGGGCAATTACTTCAACACTTCATCAGAAACTGAAGTTCATAAGAAATGACAAATTGGTAACCGTATGTGGAGAACGAGCTCTAATCGTCAGCAACCTGTCATCATTCTCCGACATAAAACCAAAAGAAGTTGTTGGAACTAAATTCCAAGCGCTTTCCTTAGACAAAGGAAAGGAGAAAGCAGCGTCTATCTCTTCATACAAAGATGCAATCCAAGTTGTGAAGGATGGCACTACCAGTGGTTGGGGTCACATTAATATTCCTACCAACAACAAGAACAGAACAGGAATTGGATTCTTTCCAACATCAGCAAAAGCTATCCCAGGGATTGAGGTAGTTCTCCCTATTCAAGAAACTTTCTGCAGTGGAGGTTTTCTTCAACCGGTTCAACAAACAGTCAATACCATCGGTACGGAAAACACTGATGAAGAGGAATGGTTATCCTATCTTAACAAAGCGGGATACATCTCCCTACCAGAGTCTGATCCACCTTGCTGTTATCCGACTAAAGGATCTGAAAGTAAGACTCAACCAAGCAGGGATGAAGTTACTGACAGCTTCACCACCAGAAGTCATGGTTCATCAGAAGAAGTTCCTCCTATCCCCGAAGAGACTTGGGATACATTAGGAGAACCAAGCGGAAAATTCGACTACATGGTGAAATACTCCGCTCCTGAAAGTTCAAGAATCTCTCTTGAAGACATTGTTCCAACTGGATGGAACAGTGATTTTGAGTACCTCTCTCAGCCAAAAGAGATGTATAACCCTTGCTATTCATCATCATCTACTGGTGAAATCATCATTGAGGATTATATCCCCAAGTCACCTTCCGAGGCTACGGATCTAGAGTTCACATATCTAGTCAATGCCATCTTGGGAGAAGAGCAAGACCAAAATACAGAAGAGGACGATCTCGAAAGTGTCTCCGACAACGAGTCTCTCCATTCAGAAGATTGGAAGTTTCCTCAAAAGAAAAACCGACATACTCCACTTGGAAATGGGTATGCTCACACCGCTCAGTCTGCTGAAGTAGAAGAAGATCGTCTGAGTGTTGCAAAGACAGTGGTTGGTAAATCAAGACCTACCACAGGCCAGCTTAAGCCTAAGGTTCCAGATTACTTAGTGCACAATGGGGTTCGCCACTACTGGACAGCTGTTGAAGTTTCA
The DNA here is from genome assembly GCF_029867415.1 of Vicia villosa. Lineage (NCBI taxonomy): Eukaryota > Viridiplantae > Streptophyta > Magnoliopsida > Fabales > Fabaceae > Vicia > Vicia villosa. The sequence goes on along the minus strand of NC_081185.1, from coordinate 65,445,779 downwards.
ACTGTTGTTCGCACTCCTAAGTAGGAACTTTCACCGTTATTTTATCCTCTCACCATAGCCCAGGGTGAAGAGATGTTTCATAGGGCTTTGCATTTTACTATTTCTTAGGAAAATGTCCCTCTTTGCTTCGCCCAAAGCAATAGAGTTTTGTTTTATAGGGTATTCGTTTCAAGAAATGACTGTCAATAAATAAAAATGTCATTCTGTTCCTTCGTTTAGTTTTTCCTTTTCTCTTTTTCGGAAATTGGTAATCCTAAAAAAACACCCTTAAAAAACATCAAAAAAATCATTAACTGCATACACCGAGTCTTCCCTCGTTGTCTAAATAAAACTTATCACACATATGCAGATTAATCATAAAATACCCCGTTGAAACGTGCGACCGTATGACTTCTCCAAGCTTTGAGTTTCCTGTATTCGAGGCAGAGGAAGAAGAAGACGAAGAAATATCAAAGGAAATTTCACGATTACTTCAACAAAAGGAAGAGGCCATTCAGCCATACAATGAGCCTCTAGAGATCATTAACCTTGGTTCCGATGGAAACAGAAAAGAGGTTAAGATTGGAGCTTCGCTCAGTTCAGAGATCAGAGAGAGTTTGATACAGCTGCTCAGAGAATTCTCAGATGTCTTCGCTTGGTCTTATCAAGATATGCCAGGGTTGGATACCAGTATAGTGGAGCATCACTTGCCATTAAAAGCAGAATGCCCTCCGGTCAAGCAAAAATTAAGAAGAACTCATCCGGAGATGGCCATGAAAATCAAAGAGGAAGTTCAAAAGCAGATCAACGCAGGTTTCCTCGTCACTTCAGAATACCCTCAGTGGTTAGCTAACATTGTTCCCGTTCCTAAGAAAGACGGAAAAGTCCGCATGTGCGTCGACTACAGAGATTTGAACAAAGCTAGCCCTAAGGATGATTTTCCTTTACCACATATTGATATGTTGGTAGACAGTACAGCAAAATCCAAAGTTTTCTCGTTCATGGACGGATTTTCAGGATACAACCAAATCAAAATGGCACCTGAAGATATGGAAAAAACAGCTTTCATTACCCCCTGGGGCACGTTCTGCTATCGTGTTATGCCTTTTGGACTAAAGAACGCAGGGGCAACTTATCAAAGGGCCATGACTACGCTTTTCCACGACATGATGCATAAGGAAGTGGAAGTCTACGTGGACGACATGATTGCCAAATCAGAAAATGAAGAAGATCACATACAGAATCTGACAAAGTTATTTCAACGCTTACGGAAGTTTCAGCTTCGCCTGAACCCCAACAAGTGTACCTTTGGTGTCTACTCAGGAAAACTCCTTGGTTTCATTGTCAGCAAACGAGGAATTGAAGTAGATCCAGACAAAGTCAAGGCAATTCAAGAAATGCCTTCACCCAGAACCGAGAAACAAGTCAGAGGATTTCTTGGACGTCTGAATTACATCTCGAGATTCATATATCTCATGACTGCAACTTGCGCTCCTATTTTCAAACTTCTACGGAAAAATCAAAGTTGCGTCTGGACAGACGATTGTCAGAAAGCGTTCGACAGCATTAAGGAATATCTGCTCGAACCACCCATCTTGTCTCCTCCAGTGGAAGGAAGACCCTTGATAATGTACTTAACCGTCTTAGAAGACTCCATGGGTTGTGTCCTTGGACAGCAAGACGAGACAAAGAGAAAAGAGCATGCCATCTACTACCTGAGCAAGAAATTCACTGACTGTGAATCCCGCTACTCCATGCTCGAGAAGACGTGTTGTGCTTTGGCCTGGGCTGCCAAGCGTCTCCGCCAGTACATGATCCGACATACTACTTGTTTGATCTCTCATATGGATCCAATCAAGTACATCTTTGAGAAGCCTGCCTTAACCGGGAGAATTGCCCGTTGGCAGATGTTGTTATCAGAATACGACATTGAGTATCACGCACAGAAAGCCGTGAAAGAAAGCATTCTAGCTGAGCACCTGGCTCACCACCCACTCAATGGTCATGAATCAACCAGTTTCGACTTTCCGGACGAGGACGTCATGTACCTCAAGATGAAAGATTACGACGAGCCACTACCAGACGAAGGACCTGAGATAGGATCCCAGTGGGGCTTAATCTTTGACGGAGCTGTCAATGCTTATGGACAAGGAATTGGGGCAATCATTGTTACACCTCAGGGTACCCATATTCCATTTACTGCCAGATTAACTTTCAAATGCACAAACAATGAGGCCGAATATGAAGCTTGCATCATGGGTCTCGAAGAAGCCATGAATCTAAGAATCAAACACTTGGATGTATATGGAGATTCTGCTTTGGTCATCAATCGAATCAAAGGAGAATGGGAAACACGCCAACCAGGGCTAATTCCTTACAAAGACTACGCAAGAAGATTGTTACCATTCTTCGACAGGGTAGATTTTCATCACATTCCTCGTGAAGAAAACAACTTGGCTGATGCATTAGCCACACTCTCTTCCATGATTAGGATAAATCATTGGAATGACATTCCTCGGATCGATGTTATGCGCCTGGATAGGCCCGCTCATGTGTTCACAGTAGAAGCAATCATCGACGACAAACCGTGGTATCACGATATCAAGAACTTTCTTCAAAAGCAAGAGTACCCTCTTGGGGCATCAAAGAAAGATAGAAAGACTTTGAGAAAGTTAGCTTGTAGATTCTTCTTGAATGAAGATGTTCTGTACAAGAGAAACTTCGACATGGTTCTGCTCAGATGCGTTGACAGAAAAGAAGCAGAAATACTCATGAGAGAAATACATGAAGGTTCCTTTGGTACTCACACCAATGGACACACCATGACAAGGAAAATACTGAGAGCAGGATATTATTGGCTGACGATGGAGTCAGATTGCTACCAGTACGCAAAGAGGTGTCACAAATGCCAGATCTACGCCGATAGAATTCATGTGCCACCATCTCTTCTCAACATACTCTCTTCCCCTTGGCCTTTCTCCATGTGGGGAATCGACATGATTGGAATGATCGAGCCAAAAGCGTCCAACGGACATCGCTTCATCTTGGTAGCCATAGACTATTTCACCAAATGGGTTGAAGCAGCTTCATATGCAAACGTTACAAGACAAGTTGTCGTCAGGTTTATCAAGAATCACATCATCTGTCGCTACGGCGTTCCTAGCAAGATAATCACTGACAATGGGTCAAATTTGAATAACAAAATGATGAAGGAGCTTTGTGAAGAATTCAAGATCGAACATCACAACTCATCTCCTTACAGACCAAAGATGAATGGAGCTGTAGAAGCAGCTAACAAAAACATCAAGAAAATCATTCAGAAGATGGTCATTACTTACAAAGATTGGCATGAAATGCTCCTGTATGCTCTTCATGGTTACCGTACATCAGTACGTACTTCGACCGGAGCAACTCCTTTCTCCCTTGTATATGGCATGGAGGCAGTCCTACCTATAGAGTTTGAGATTCCATCAATGAGAGTATTGATGGAGGCAAAATTAACAGAAGCCGAGTGGTGTCAAAGCAGATTCGATGAACTGAACTTAATCGAAGAAAAGCGCATGACAGCTTTATGCCACGGACAGCTATATCAACAAAGAATGAAGAAAGCTTTCGACAAAAAGGTTCGACCTCACACAATCAAAGAAGGCGACTTTGTACTCAAAAAGATTCAATCTTTTCTCACAGATTCGAGAGGGAAATGGACTCCCAATTATGACGGCCCCTACGTGGTCAAGAGAGCTTTCTCAGGAGGAGCCTTAATACTCACGACTATGGATGGAGAAGAATTCACCCGTCCTGTGAACGTCGACGCAGTCAAGAAATACTTCGCCTAAATAATCAAAAGAACAGCTCGCTAAGTTGAAAACTCGCAAAGAGCGACTTAGGCAAAAAAGAGCGTCTCGGTGAATCGAAAACCCGAAAGGGCGATTCAGGCAAAAGTTAGAGACATAAAAAATATAATAATCAATCCCGGTAAACTTAAAACCCGAAAGGGGTAGTTTACGCAAAAGTTAGGGATATATGGCAAGTAACTGTGTTCAGGACAAACTTGATCATTCAAAATCCATAGCGGAGTATTCATCGGCAGTAGGTCATCTTCTACGAAGCACGAATACAGCGCAACTCGGAGTGGAAGGGAGAGATAACGATCGTCACGTTTCATCGTAGCCCTTTTCCCGAAAATTACCAATTTCCAACTTTGTAAATACTCCATGGAATCAAGCATTTGGCTGATTACCATTCCATATATAATAATTTGAGCCTTGTGCTTTTCCTTTGCAATCTAGTCTTATTCAGTTTCTTGGAATACATTTTAAGTTTAAACAGTCAATTTCTTGAAACAAATGTTTTCATAAAATAAAAATGAATTTACTTGCAAAAATAAAGGTGAAATTTCTTTCTAAGGTTTACAAACAATAGGAAGAATGCAAACAGTTGCTCCGAGAACGGTTGAGACTCCGGGAACCAATATTTCCCCATGAGGTCGCTTTGCGAACATCTCCCGATGACGGATCTTTACTTCAATTCGTATTACTCACTTCGGACAGCGGACAACTGATAGCCAGATATTCCAAACAGAGTTCGAACTACAAGAAGAGGACATCTTCTGATCCACAAGAATTTCAGTCGTATCATAGGATTTTACATCTGTGACAATTCCATTCACATTCACTTTACATTTTATCATTGTCATAATATTCATGCATACATTACATCATAACTGCATAGTCGAATCAGGCTTTGATCCTGTAAATGCCTAAGTCATTGAGGCATGAACTCAAGTTTCCCCTGCAAGTTCCAGAGAAACTTTTTCCTTCGAGACAACAGTTCATACACAAGGATCTCCCCAAGTAAGTCAACAGATGGTAGTCTCCCTCAAGGAGATAGTTTGTTCACTTTTGGAATTCCTCTGCCGAGAATCTCCTGCAGAGCGACATTCGACAGTCTTCTTCAGATAAGATAGTCTGCTTCACATTTTGGAATTACCTAGAGGTTTGGTATTTCCCCAGCAGGGTCAAGAGGTGCCACTTCTTGTCAAAGAAAAATTCAGAATCTCCCAGCAGATCGACAAATGATTCCCCAGCGGAGTCAGTGAATGGTAGTCTTCATCCAGGAAGATAGTTCACAATCCCCAGCGGAGTCAGTGAATGGTAGTCTTCATCCAGGAAGATAGTTCACGATCCCCAGCGGAGTCAGTGAATGATAGTCTTCGTCCAGAAGATAGTCCAGATTCCCCAACAAAGTCAGCAAATGGCAGTCTCTTTCAGCAGAAGACAGTTTGCTCACTTTCTTTCATGACAGGGTCGACAAATGGCAGTCTCTCCCAGTAGAAGACAGTTTGCTCCCCTAGCAATTGGCAAATGGCAGTCTTTTCCCAAGAAAAGACAGTTTGTCTGTTAAATACTTAAGAGATCGACAAATGGCAGTTTCTTCGAACAGTTTGTCTGTTTCTGGGATGTTTAACTCCCCACAGAGTCGATGAATGGCAGTTTTCCTCTTAGGAAAACAGTTCGTTGATTCCCCAGGCATCAATTGACGAATGGCAGTTTTCACCCCGAAAACAGTTCGTCCGCCTTCAAACAAAGTCATTAGCCCCTCAAAAGATCATGAGGCCATATGACATTCTTTCAAAGACGTCAAGTCAAAAGGGAAGATGGTGAAGTTTCTTTACAGCCGTCAAATGGCATCTTACCTCCAAGCGCTGGTAAGAAGTTTGACGAGGAAACAAACCTTTGAAGTTTCTTTATTACCGTCAAATGGTATCTCATCTCCAAGTGCTGATGAGAAGTTTGATGAGGAAACAAACCTTTGAAGTTTCTTTACAGCCGTCAAATGGCATCTTATCTCCAAGCGCTGATAAGAAGTTTGACGAGGAAACAAACCTTTGAAGTTTCTTTACAGCCGTCAAATGGCATCTTATCTCCAAGCGCTGATAAGAAGTTTGACGAGGAAACAAACCTTTGGAAATTTTCTCTTTATCTGAGATATTGTCCAAACGCAACTAAGACCAGTTTCGAGATTTGGACATCCGGAACGAGAGGAGGTTGTTTACCTTTTTCTAAGTATCAACACTTAATTAAAGAAGATGGATTGCGCATCCTACATTGCCATCCATTCACCAGAATCCACATCAAGTATTTTTGCAGGAGTTTGTCTCCTCATTCCCCGCCAAGTGCGACAACGGGATCAAATCATGCAAAGATTTTATCAATTACAACATCTCAGGAGCGCCCAAAATTCGGGCATTCTTTGATATTTAAGTCTCTTTTACGCAGGAGAGATCGAGATCTCAATCTCTCTCCCTCCAGTTAAAAGAAACTTAAATAGGGGCATCTGTCATACCCTAATTTTTGACCCCCCTGAGATGACATATCTTCAGGATTTTCATCAAGTCAAAGCAAGTACCCAGAGCAGCCTGACATTCAATCGAGGGTATTCAAAGACAAGAAAACTCAGGCAAAGGATCAATCAATAGAGGGTTTAGTCTCTAATACAATCATAAGACTCAAAAACCTCATTATTACACCTATGATTGATTAATACACCCAGTCATCTAAGCACAGGATTACTCAGATCAACAGACTAGGGTTTGGAGCCTATCAAGGACTAAAATCAGGGATCACTTTTGGGAAACCTTAAAAAGCCCCAGGGAACCATTCAAAGACATCAATCATCTTCAAATAACTCATATGACAAGATCCACTGGACATTACATCTCAGTTCAAAGTCTACAGTCATCATTGTCCTCTGGTCGACAATTAGGGTTTTTTGACCTAATTCACCAAGATAGTTGACTTTTAATCAGGGCATGAATCCAAAATTCAAGACATGATTCAAGAATCTCTACTACCTCAATATAATCCATTTACATCATTCATTTGAGGAAAAGATCTTGTTTCTACACAAAAGCCCAAAAATTCACTTTGTCAGGAAAAAGTCAACTGTGAAGGATCATCATTGACTTTTAAGGTTTTTGGTCAAAAAATGACTTTCAAAGATCAATATCATCAATATATGGATGTCAAAGTCATTTGACCAAAGAAATTCAAAGAAATTCATCAAGGAGCGAAAAGTCGGGAATTAGGGTTTTTGAAGGCATGGTGAGAACTCAAAATTTCACCTACACAACTCAAAAAACTTCCAACATGAAAGTTGTAGATCTTGCAAAATAAAACAACATCTTACAAAGGAACTTTTTTCAAAAGATCAACCATTTATGAAGTTTTGGAAATTTTGAAGTTTAGGTCATAAACACTTAGAAATTTTTCTAAGTGTTTTAACCTAGTTTTCATCCAACTTTGGGCTCATTTTTCACAAATTTCCCAAATGATTCTGAAGAAGACATAAACTAATGATTTAAAGTAGATGTTTAGGGCTTTCCAAATTGTGTTCAACCTTCTCCAAATTCAATTTGAGCTAAGAGTTATGCTTGTTCAAAGTTGGCCTCATGAAGTAAAATTATAGGTCATGGACACTTTTGGACTTTGCAAATTTTGTGCAAATAACCTCTCTTATGGATGCTACACGACCCATAACACATCTGAAACCATGCCATGCATTCATTTTCACCATGCCATAAGAATTGAAGAAGATTCTAAAAACAAGAACATGTGATTATGTAATGATTACATTTGTGAATTTATGGCAAATTGATGAATCACCCAAGGAATCTTCTCACCAACCAATTAGAGCTCATTTCTGGCTCAGAATTGTCCCCTAAGATTAAACAAAATCGAGGGCTAGGGGATTGATCAAATGGAATCAAAATTCTCATCATTGCATAAGAGATACTTGCAAACTTCCTTCATGGCTAAGAAAGCAAATCAACTTCACTAAGGAAGCTCACTCCTCTGCAGCTATACTGATCCATTTGCCTATAAATACAGATGCATTCCTCATTCAAAAACACACCAAAGCAACAGAATTCTTGCTTTCTCTCTTCTTTCTCCATACTTAAGGTTTTCAAAGGTTCTTTGGCAAGAAGACTCGGATTCTTCAAACCAAAGCTCTTCCCTTGGAATTAAGTATTCAAACACATTAGGGGAGTCATTTAGAGGTGATCCAAACCTCTGAAACACTTCTGGGAGTGAGGAATCATCATCTGCACCTCTCACTTGGAGCTGTTGCAGTTGGGGTCGAGCAAGAGGTTCTGGGTACTTTCAGTCCAAGCTAAGCATCTCAACACCTTCCAGGAGGGTCACTGAAGCTATTTGGATCGTTGCAACAACTCTGCAACACACTTTGATCAGAGCCAGATCTTCATTTTTCAGGTAAGTTTCCAAGACTTCAAACTCTATGGTTCACGCATGATAAATTAAAAATGAAGTTACCAGTTGGTTTCTGCACCTTCATAGATCATTAGCCCTCAATCAATTGCATCAAAACATACATATATAGCATTTCATGTTTAAATTCAGTTTTAGGGTTCTTAGTGTTCATGCTTGCGAATTTTATGTTACACTTAGAATAAATGAAATTAAAGGACACCATCATAATCCTCGTCCAAAAACGAGCAAAATCCATCCTTACATCTTTGAATTTGGTTGAGAATTGAGGGAGATAGGATTTCCAGAAATTGAAATCGTAAGGTTGAAGATGAAGTTGCTTTGCGCGCGTTTTTTTGAATTCTCAGAAGCAAGTTTAAAATATAATCAATTGGAAGCGTGTTTTGAACGACTAAAACGTTCAGCTCACTTGGTTACAAGCGCCTCTCACTTTCTCATGCCTTAGGTCTGGGGTTCGATCCCCCCCTCAGACCTTTTGTTCATTTTATTTTTTTCAACTCATTTAATGTCTTGCTTTCACATATAATCATATGGGCTCTTTCCTTAAACAGGCCACGCGCGTGGCCCAGTTGGTATTTGTTTTGTTTGGTAACCAAGAGGGCGTGAGTTCAACCCTTGGTGAGACCAAACCCTATTTTTACTACTATTTTTCTCCCTTTTTTTCATCAACTTCACACAATCATTTAACTTATCAAATAAATCCATTTTTACTTCATTTTTCACACACTTGTCATTTAATGTATATATTTTGTGAATAATCAAAAAAATCATAAAAATATTATTTATTTCATGTATTTTTATTAGGTTTAAAATAGTATGTTTTAGGTGTTTTCTTAAATACTTTAATACATATTTTCACTTTGTTTTAACCTAAATCATTTTGTAAATAAAGTTTATGATAAAACCCTAATTGTTTAGGTCTTAATTAAGTAAAAAATCTTTATTTTTACTTTAATTAAGTTGACTTTTGTCAATTTTCAAAACTGTTTTCAATCTCCAAATAAATCAAATGATTAGGGTTTTCAAACAACAAAACCTTGTATCATTCAAAATCATTTTCAATTGCTTTTACACCAGTACTGTAAAGTACTGGGCCTCTAATAGAGTGTAAGTCCAAAAAAAAACCTTCTCTTCTTAGCTTGTTTTCAAAACTGTATTTTCAAAATCTTCTTTCTGTTTTCAAAACATTCTTCTGGTATTTGAAGGGCATTATTCCCGGTGAAACTCTTCAGATACCTATGTGACCTTTGTCCATCTTCACTTCTTCTGTTTTCAAAAACCCTTAACTGTTTATCATATATATATTCAACTGTTATCAACAAAACAACAAAAATACTGTTGAGGCTCTGTACATACTTCTTCAAAGGCCTCCACTCCATCCAGGTTAGGCTTTACAAGCTTTCAATTTACAGTCTTTATTTAAATTACTGTCAAATATAAACTGTGCATATATTTGTTTAGAACTACGTTTGAGTATAAACCTTAGGACAGTTAAACTATATATATATTATAGGAATATGGCCTAGGATTGAGAATGTCTTCCCGGTGAAGGCTCTTTCCTAATTAGAGATCTGTAGTTCAAACCCCCAAGATGAATTATTCCCGGTGAAACATCTTGGCAAAAACCTTAGAATCCAAAAATATAGGACACATCCACCCAAAGAGGAATTATTCCCGGTGAAACCTCTTACCCATTTGCTTAGAGCCAAAATAAGTTCAAAACTACATAAGCTTTCTCTTGTGCTATAACAAGGACCCTCGATTAGCCTCCTCTTGGGCTTTGTACAAGGACCCACAGGCTTCTTAAAAGCATTTCCAGCTTCCTCTTGAGCTTGTATACAAGGACCCATCAGGTTTCTTATAAACATAGGAACAGGTCTTTAGTCACCTTTTAGCCTACCCTGGTGAGTTTCTTCCAATTTAAACCAGACTTTAAACAAGCTAAGTTTGTCTCAATCCTACATTGAGTACATTTTTGGAATAAGAGACATGGACAGTCTCTGTCACCCTTATCTTCATCAATCTTCCTTAGCAGAGTCTAGGATCTATGTTTATTTTCTCCTCAGCATGTGTCAGCCTTCATCTTGGGCTTTAAACAAGAAGTCTCCACTAGATAATCTTTCTGCCATTCATGTTGACAAAAACCTCTGGAAAGGGTTAGCCTCCAACATCTGTCTAAAAAATGCCAAAATCCCCTGGAAAGGGTTAGCCTCCAACATCTGTCTAAAATAAAATCCCTGGAAAGGGTTAGCTTCCACACATTCCTTCATTTTAACAAAACCCCTGGAAAGGGTTAGCCTCCAAAGTCAATTAATAAAAAGTCAAAAAAATAAAGATTCATTTCTCTTAGGAGATAATTTCCCCAAAAGAGTCAAAACCCCTGGAAGGGGTCAGCCTCCAAAAACATGATAAAAGTCATTCTTTTTAATAGACAAATTCACCAGATAAGTCAAAATCCCTGGAAAGGGTTAGCTTCCAAAGAAAAACAGTCTTTTTAATCTCCAGTAGAGTTAAAACCAACAAAAACAGTTAGCCTCAACCTTGGGCTTCATACAAGGCACCAAACAATAAAACTCCCCTGTCAAGAGTCAGCCTCAACCTTGGGCATTGTACAAGGCAGATAATAGAGTCTCCCCAGTGAGTTCTTCATCATTCAGTAGCCACAACCTTGGGCTTTGTACAAGGCAGATAAACCATATTTCCTAGTGTCAAAGATTCCTAACACCTAGGATCTTTTCCCCTTAGAGTCATCCATACTCAATTCATTTATTTAAGAGTCCGCCACAACCTTGGGCTTTGTACAAGGCAGAAAATAATGTTTTCCTTAGCTAGAGTCAGCCACAACCTTGGGCTTTGTACAAGGCACACAAAATAGAGTCATTCATTCAATTATCCTCAACAGTCAGCCACAACCTTGGACTTTGTACAAGGCACACAAATAGAGTCTCCCTCAGTAGAGTCAGCCTCAATTCTGGGCTTCGTACAGAACACTAAAATACCCTGTAATTAATCCTCAATGGAGTCATCTCCCAGAGTCAATAATATTAATTAATCAATCAAAAAGCCTCAAGCTTGGGCCTCATACAAGCCAGCTAAATTCAAATCTTTTATACAGTAGATAGACATAGCTTATCTCTATAGAGAGATATTTTTACTACTCTACCACATTCAAACAAACAAACATTTCAATTTCAATTTCAATCAAAGTCTCCCATTTAGAACTCTGAAAGACATGCTCTGGCACATCCCCAGACTTGTACACTTTCCCTAATTTGGACGAGCATCTTTCTTTCATTTAAGAGGCATCTGACTGGCATACTTGCACACACACAAGTAAGGTCCCCCTCTTGAATGAAATGAATTCAGTTATTCTGTCACTCTTTCAAAATGTTTGTGGTAGAATAGTACAAATACCTCTCTGTAAAGATGATTTCACGTCTCTTTACTGTAAACAGAGATTTAATTCCAAGCTTCAACCTTGAGCTTCAAGCAAGGCACCAAAAAAACAATTAATTTCCCTAGTTAGTTCCCCGAACTACATTAAGCTCTGACTTCCACTAGGGATATGTAGGCATGAGGTTCACAAGGAATCTCAGCGAGCTAATAAAATACCAAAAATAGTCTGTCTGTCTGTCTGTCTGTCTTTTCAAATCAAATCAATTCCTTCTCCTAACACAAAGGAGAAACTTTCCCAATCATTAGCAGCAAACACAATCACAAATGACACAGAGAAGGTTCCTGTAGAGTACTACAGATATGTAGGGTGTTTAAACACTTCCCTATGTATAACCGACCTCCCGGACTCCAGAATTTCTAGTCTAGGTGAAATCCCCACACTTAGCAAACTCCTAGGGTTTAGTTGAGATCTTTTTTCCCCTTTCCTACTCGTAGGACAAATAAGAAAGTTCGTGTGATATCGTAGGAAGAACTGAAATAAAATTCATCCCACCACGGGCGCATTCTCCTTCCAAATTTCGCGTGAAGGGTCTAGCGTGCCGTCCTCCCAAGTGAAACGGGGAGGTAAAATAAAACGACACCACAACTCCATCTCCACATCCATCAGAACCAAATTCACCTCCCTCCTTTCACAACTCCCCAGAACATTATAACTTCACAGAACAACCAGAAGATCATCTGCGGTTTATATTTGATCAGCAAGCTTTGAATAACCTAATCAGCTCTTCCTAGAAAATTTCCATCCCAAAAACTAAACCAAAACCAACCAAGCCAGATGTAGGTAAATTCATGCTGGATTTTGAGACGGAAATGTAGGAATAACTCAACATTCTGAAGCAGGTTTGCATCAACAATTTCAACCTATCTGTTTCTAACTCTCTCTTGACCCAATTCAGAAAATGGTTCAACTCTGAGTCCATGAAATTGAAGGAACTCAACTACGAGTATGCACAACAGAATTTCTTTGATTAGCTATGTGTCTTCAAAGAGAAAGTTTTGGAACTCTAGGAAAAGAAACCTCTCCAGTTGGAAAATACTCCCTAGGAACCCTCACAGAACCTAGAAACTAGAGAACACTCTCCTGAACCTCAACCTCTGGTCATTTTTCAAGACAAAGGAAAATTTGTCGAAGAACCTTCTAAGAAACTATCTGTTGAAGAAGCTGCTCCGACATCTCTTGTGCTAAAGACTCTTGATGAGTTAAAGAAAGAGAATGAAGTTGTCAGGGAAATATTGGATAAATAGGATGAAACCAACAAAGAGATCAAGGGAATGCTGGACAAACAAGAAGCAACAAACACTTAGATCAAGGGCCTTTGAAAGCATTGTTTACACGTCTTCCACCTCCTTAAAACCTTAATTCAAATGCATATCATTTTGTTGCTCTGATATTATGTTTTCTCTTTATATTTTTTGTTTTGTTCTTTTTTATTTATGACAAAAGGGAGGAGAAGTGAAAATATTTTGATATAACACTTCTGAACTCAGTCTTAAACATGATCACATATAACACCTAATTATTCTAAAAAGTTTACAGGAAAAGAACATGCTTATGCTCTGATCAATGATCACAATTACGCTTTGATAAAAAATTCTAAAACTCTGATGAGTAATGTAACAGCCCGTTTTTTTAGTATTTATTTTATTATAATATTTTATACTCTTTGGTGTGTTAATTAATTATTTAACCGTTATGAGATTTAATTATTAATTTAATTAATTAAACTCGAGTGCATTTGTGTTTAATAGAGTTAATTAAGTTATTAGAGAGTTAGATTATTTGGGCCTATTTATTGGAGTCATAAGCAATTAGGAGGTGTTATTAATTTTAAAGCCCAATATAATAAATAAAGATAGTAAGAGAGGAAATGAAGGGTAAGGGCATCATTTTTCATTTTCTGGTTTAAAGAATAGAAGTGGAGGAGAGGAACAAGAAGAGGAAAGCTAGGGTTTTGGAGGAGAAATCAAGAGGTGAGGGGGAGAATACCTAATCATTATGGGTTAGTATATTGGGGATAATGGGTAGATTGACATGTTAGGATTTATTGATTTTAATCCATGAAAATACTATGGTGATGATTTAATTAGTTATACTGGAAATTAATCCCTTTTTGGTGTGAAATGCATACTCTTGCGGTAGGGATATGCTAACAATGAGTGGGAACGAAAGCCATAAGCTCACTGATAGGCGGAACTGTTCGCTGTGTTGCTATGGAAGTGTCCTGTTTCTATTTCATGACCTCTGCGACACATAACATTAGCTATCCTTCTTCAAATCATTAATATAGAAGCACTGTGTGGTATTACTTGATTAATATATTATATGTAGTTTCCGACACATGCACTGTTCCCCTTTTATTTACTCACTTGGCTAATGATGTTAGTTCAATAAAGTCCACATGTGAAATACCATATCATGCTTATCGATAGAAGTAACTAGTAGTAACACAATTGGTGATTTGAAAGGACCATTCATTGCTAGTTATTTATTTAATTAATAAATGTGAGTGATAATATATGCTATTGAATGAAACAAAACGCTGTAGTGATGTACCTTTGGCCACACAAAAAAGAAATGTAAAACCCTACTTAGGAATAGACACGGCCACTGTTCACTACTATTGGCCAATTAGAAAACTACAAGTTCTTGGTGATTGCACAGGAAACGTGTCCGATTCATGCCCTTTTATTCACACACCAATGTTGTTGTTCATTGGTCAAAGGAAATTGTGGATTAAACACCATTTTGGTGATAAAATACTATATTGTTTTATTAATAGAAGTGACTACTAAATAATAGCTATCATTTGTGCAATTAAACTGAAGCAAACCATGTTGTTCATGCTGCCCATAGCTCTTAACGGCGGCATTGAATGTGAAGGAGAAAGGGGTGCCGTACGGCAACCCCCTTTGTAGGCCATAGGTCCCATTTCAATATGTGTATATGTTATGTTTGTGGCTGTAATACGTATCCTGTCCCATTTATTCATTTGGCTACTACTTGTTCAATTTTTGTCAATGAAAATGGGAGATAATATTATACTTGATTACTTGAAATATATAATTGATAGATTTTATAGATTAATTAGTAAATAATTATAGTTTGGAAAAATTGATTGCTATAGTAAAACAGTAGACTCCTAATAGAAATGACACATGAATATGTTCTACTATTGTTCTAAGGTAGAATCTTTTATGAATAATTAAGTAGCATAAATCCTAATGGCTTATTGGTTTAATATGAAGATGAGTAAATTCTAATATAATTTACAAGTTGTGAGTTAGCATTTGATAGTGTTAATTACTAGTGTTATTTGGAATGGTGGATTGGAAATTGTGTGTTGACTATTATATGTGAATAATGCTTATGTAATGAGAATGTTGTGTACAATATTGTGGATAATTCATAGAGTGAATTATTGTGATATGATAAATATTAAGATGGTAGAGATGATCTTAATTGCATATGTTTGCTAACATTGTACATACATTCATGTCATGGTGTGCCTTGAAAGAAAGGTGGTTTGCTTTGAAACAAAAGCGAGGCTTAGATTCTAGAGTGAATCGGAAGCGGTAAACTATATGTTTACGTTTGGTGGGCTTTGGTCTTGTCCGGATCGGAAGCGTGGCTTGGATTCTAGATATTGAATCAGAAAGCGGTGAAACATTGGGTTCACATTTCGGTACCACATGCATAGCGTCACATACCTTGCATTGAGTCACATTAGAGTTATGTGATAGTTGATTATGAGCATTGATAGTGTTGTGACATGTGTATGAGATTGATAATTGAAATAAGTGATGTTTGAGTATATGTTTGGTTAAATACGCGACTATGTGATCATTGTAGTAGTGTGCATAATCGAGAATTTAATATTGGTATTGGATTGATATTCCCTTGTACTTGTTGATTACTTGTTAACATATGAAATATATATTGTCTATTATTATTTATATAACTATGCTTGATGTGATCAACTTCTGGAATTATTAATTTAACCATTGTGTTCCGTTATACTTTCTTCATAATGGTTCGTATTCTCACCCTTCTGTTTTAATGTTGCCCTCGTTTGGCGACATGCAGGTTCTGGAGTTTAGTAGCTCGTGCGGGACTTAGCCGGGTAGACTAGGTTATTGGAGACTAGGTAGTGAGTCGATGCTCTGGTCATGTAACACTGGGTAGACTAGGTGTAATGAACTCATGTTATATTGCTCATGTATTATGCTATGACTTATGAACTTATTTGTTGGTTACTTGTCATTTTGAGAGGCTTATAAGCCAAATCTTTTGATTATGTCTTATGTTGAATTGAGACCATTAGTCGATGTATGATCATGATATGGGACATGAATCATTATGAATCACATGAGTATCATATTTTCCGCTGTGAATGCATATCCAGGTTAAATTGTGATTTTATACTAAGTGTTATTAAAATGACCAGGGGTATTGTGTTGTATAGATGAATGCCGCCAGTTTTCTCTTTTAAAAAGGTTTTTAGTTTTCTAAAAACATCGATGTGACGCCCTTTTGAATTATATGCATACTATTCTCTGATTATATGTTAAACATTTTGGGGTAGTAAAAAGGGGTGTTACATTAGTGGTATCAGAGCTTGGTCGACCAGTTGGTCAATAGTCGTTAATGTTTTCTTATCTTGTTGTATATGATTTGTGTATCTGACACGATCGATACTGTTTGTCTGGTTGTTTGGTTGTTTAGGATGATGGTTGCAGGCAGGAATGATGATGCTATTGCTGAGGCGTTGGCGAGGTTGGCTGGTGCTATTGGTCAGATTCCTCAGGCGAATGTTGGTAACCGGAACGGGGATGATGATGAGTACTGTGCTTTAGGGAGATTCTAGAGGAACAATCCTCCTGTCTTTGAGGGTGAACATGAACCTGATAAAGCTCAAGCTTGGTTGAAGGCGATTGAGAAGATCTTCAGAGTTATGAACTGTACCGATGCCCTGAAAGTGCAGTTTGGTACCCATATGCTAGAAAAGGAAGCTGAAGATTGGTGGAACAACACTCTTCAGAGGTTTGAAGAAGATGGCATTGAGGTTACTTGGGATCTTTTCCGTGATGTCTTCTTGGAGAACTATTTTCCAGAAGATTGTCGTGGGAAGAAAGAGGTGGAATTCCTTGAGTTGAAGCAAGGAAATGGTACTGTTGCTATTTATGCTGCTAAATTTCAGGAGCTTATCAAGTATTGTCCCCACTATAATACTGCTAATGCTGAGAGGTCTAAATGTTTGAAGTTTGTGAATGGCTTGAGACATGATATCAAGAAGGCTATTGGTTACCAACAGATTACCCGTTTTACTGAATTGGTTAACAAGAGTCGGATTTATGATGAGGATAGTAGAGAGAGTGCTTCTCTCTACAAGAGTTTGAAAGGAAAGAATCAGGATCGTGGGAAACTGTATGATGACAAGAGGAAACAAGCTGGTTTTGGCAAGAAGCCAAGTTTGGGAGGATCTTCTACTCCACTTAAGTGCTTCAAATGTGGTGTTGAGGGTCATAAAGCTGCTGAGTGCAAGAAAGAGGTTACTACTTGTTTCAAGTGTGGCAAGTATGGTCACATAGCTACTAATTGTAGAGGTGGTTCGAATGTGACTTGTTTCAACTGTGGAGAGAAAGGCCACGTTAGTACAAAATGTGACAAACCAAAGAAGGAGCAAGCAAAAGGAAAAGTGTTCGCATTGTCTGGTGCGGAAGCCACTACTGATGAGAGGCTAATTCAAGGTACGTGCTTCATTAATGGTACACCTTTGATTGCTATTATTGATACCTGTGCGACACATTCTTTCATTTCCTTGGATTGTGCTAGGAGATTGAATCTTGTATTATCTGATATGCGTAGAAGTATGGTTATTGATACACCTGCTATGGGTTCTGTTTCTACTTCTTATGTATGTCTGAATTGTCCATTGAGTATCTTTGGTAGAGATTTCGGGATCGATTTAGTTTGTCTTCCTTTAGAACAACTTGATGTGATTTTGGATGTGAATTGGTTGGAATTTAATCGTGTGTATATCAACTGTTTTGATAAGACGGTCATCTTTCCTGAGAATTGTATTAAAGAAGATTTGTTCCTATCCGTTAAGCAAGTCGACGAATCGGTTCAAGATGAAGCTGAATTGTTTATGTTGTTAGCAACCTTAGATGTGCGCGAGAAGAGAACCATTGAGGAATTGCCTATAGTTTGTGAATTTGAGGAGGTATTTCCTGATGATATAATTGATTTACCAACGGAACGAGAAGTTGAGTTTTCGATTGATTTAGTTCCTGGAATTAGTCCTGTATCGATGGCTCCATATAGGATGTTTGCTTCTGAGTTGAAAGAGTTGAAGAGTCAACTAGAATATTTGCTTGAGAAGAGATTTATTCGTCCTAGTGTATCACCGTGGGGGGAACCTGTTCTATTGGTCAAGAAGAAAGAAGGTTCGATGAGATTATGTGTTGATTATAGACAATTGGACAAAGTGACGATTAAGAACCGATATCCACTCCCGAGAATCGATGACTTGATGGATCAGTTGGTTGGAGCATGTGTGTTTAGCAAGATTGATTTGAGGTCTGGGTATCATCAGATTCGTGTTAGAACTGAGGATATTCAGAAAACTGCTTTTCGAACGAGGTATGGTCATTACGAATATTCAGTGATGCCGTTTGGTGTGACTAATGCACCTGGTGTGTTTATGGAGTATATGAATATAATCTTTCATGACTATCTGGATAAGTTTGTTGTGGTATTCATTGATGACATCTTGATTTACTCTAAGAGTGAGGAAGAGCATGTTGAGCACTTGAGAGTTGTTCTATCCGTGTTGAAAGAGAAGAAGTTGTTTGCTAAGCTATCTAAATGTGAGTTTTGGTTAAGTGAAGTAAGCTTTCTTGGGCATGTGATTTCTAGTGGTGGTATTTCTGTTGACCCTTCGAAGATTGAGGTTGTATCTCAATGGGAAGCTCCTAAGTCTGTTGCTGAGATTAGAAGTTTTCTTGGTTTGGCTGGTTATTACAGGAAGTTCATTGAGGGATTTTCTAAGTTGTCGTTACCGTTGACGCAGTTGACTAGAAAAGGTCAAGCCTTTATTTGGACTTCGCAATGTGAAGAGAATTTTCAAGAGCTCAAGAGAAGATTGACTTCTGCTCCTATTTTGATTTTACCGGATCCGTTATAACCTTTCGTGGTATACTTTGATGCTTCTTTGTTGGGATTGGGAGGTGTTCTAATGCAAAAAGGACAAGTTGTAGCTTATGCTTCAAGGCAACTCAAAGTTCATGAGAGGAATTATCCTACACATGATTTGGAGTTGGCAGCTGTGGTATTTGTGTTAAAGCTTTGGAGACATTACTTGTTCGGATCAAGGTTTGATGTGTTTAGTGATCACAAGAGCTTGAAGTACTTGTTCGACCAGAAAGAGTTGAATATGACACAAAGAAGATGGTTGGAGTTCTTGAAGGACTATGATTTTGGTTTAAACTACCATCCTGGTAAAGCGAATGTTGTAGCCGATGCATTGAGTAGGAAGTCATTGCACATGTCTATGTTGATGGTTCGAGAGTTTGAATTGTTGGAACAATTTAGAGACTTGAGTTTGTTATGTGAAGAGACTTCTAGTGGTGTGAAGCTTGGTATGTTGAAGCTTACTAGTGGTATTTTAGATGAGATTCGAGAGGGACAGAAATCTGATTTGGGCTTGGTTGATCGATTCACATTGATTAATCAAGGAAGAGGTGGTGACTTTCGGATTAATGAGAATGGTATTATGAGGTGTCGTGATCGGGTTTGTGTTCCAGATGTTGCGGACTTGGGAAAGAGGATTCTTGAGGAAGGACATAGAAGTGGTTTGAGTATTCATCCTGACTCTACTAAAATTTATCAAGATTTGAGGAAAATGTTTTGGTGGCAAGGTATGAAGAAGGACATAGCAGAATTTGTGTATTCTTGCTTGACTTGTCAAAAGTCAAAGATTGAACATCAAAAACCGTCTGGTTTGATGCAACCGTTATCTATTCCCGAGTGGAAATGGGATAGTATATGTAACACCCCTTTTCTAACCCCAAATATATCATACAATCAAACAGAGTAAGCATGCATAAAGGAAAAAGGGCGCCACATGTTGATTTTAACCAAAATGAAAATCCCAAAACAACATACATACAACATCCATAATACGCAAAGATCATATTGTAACACAACTGTAACCTCATGTTCTCATACATTATGCATAAACGCTTGCGGAAAACAAATTCGAATTGCTATTAAAGATTTCAATGAATATATCCCATACTATATTCATCTACCAAATTCAAATAACATCAATATCTTTGTTACTTGAACATTACAATTCTAGGCTACAACGGCCTTTAAATCAACATATCCAAATGTTATCACATACATTCAACATTCAACAAAACATAAGAAATAGCAATATTCAAACGTGAACATAAGTCTAAGAAAACCCCCCAAGTGTTACATGATCAGAGCATATGACTCTCTACCTAATCAAAATGAAACCTCGGAGCTCTTCGGCTAAGCCACGAATCAAGCAACTACTCTTCTGAACCTGCACGTTACCAACCAAGGGTAACATTCAAACAGAAGGGTGAGAATTCAAATTCTAAATAGAAAATATAATAATGGGAAATGCAACATAAATAAGCATACATTTCACAATTCTTCACTTCTCTCAAAACATGCATTCATCTCTAATATAAGGTTAACATGTTCGATACAATCAAGTATCACAATTAATTCACAACCTCATATATCGACAATTTACATATATACACGTATATCACTCATACATGTATATATATATTCCACATTTCACATCAAATATATATCAATCACATATATCTCATTCTCAACACATTCTCTAATTCATATCAAATGATTCGTCATTCCACATATATGCATATCAATCAAATTCACATCCACACATTCATACCACATAATCACACATAACAACATTTCACACCGACACGTGCGACTCAAGTGTGACTCTATGCGATATGCATGTGGATCCCTCCGTTATCATTTCCGGTCATGCCTGTAACACCCTTCTAAACCCCGCGGAAATTAATAAAATAACTCAGAGTAAAACATGAAAACAAGGGTGCCACAATTCCAATTATAACAAATTTATCATAAATCAAGTGTCATGCTTCACTTAGGGGAAAATCATCCATTTAACAAAATCATAATACATAAACATCTCATGTTAACACAGCGGACAATTCATCATTCGGATAAGCATAACATCATCTATGCAGTATCCCGCAGAATTAATACAATAACAACACGATAAAGTATTATCATAAACTCTAAGCTATCGTTTCCCCAGTGTTACAATATCAGAGCATGACACCGACGCTATACTAAACGAACTGGCTCATGAGCTAATCCTCACCGAGCCAAAAGCCGCTACTCGCCAATCTGAAATCATCAAAGTAAGGGTGAGTCTCATTCACAATTAACAAATGTTATCGAATCATAAACAATAACACATCATAGTCACATTATTCATCCAATTTCATTATATTCAGATTGTCAGGAAGTACTCATCAACACACAACAACATATAGAATACACTACCAAGAGACAACACCATAATTCATCCAAATAAATCATAACCATTACATAATCATCGCATATTATAACATTGGACAATCTTCCATTCATGTTATAATAACACAAGTAGCCTAATGCAAATGCAACTATATGCATGTGGTACCAAAATCTGGGATAACCCAACTCACCGATCCACCATCGTCAAGGATACGGCAACACCCACTCACTAATTCCACACAATGGGAATTAGCTACCACTGATCCACCATCGTCAAGGATCAGCCACATAATGATTATGAATGCATGTATCAACCATAACATGCTCATCACCCACATAAATCAACCAAATGTCATAATCATCAACCACCACAATAATCAATAGCCATACACAGTTATGCTATTTCTCAACCATAATAAAATACATATTTTACATCAACAATATATGTATAACAAACACCAATTACAACCACAACATCATAACAGGTAAATCATTCATCATACAGTGCAACAACAATAACACCCCTCACAATCGTGTACCAAGTACAACAAAGCAACTCATCAACGACAGAGTATTTACCTCATCATTCATCAAAACACATAATAACCATATTTACCATGAACAACACCCATTTGCACAATTAACAGAAGCAACCACATTATCACAACGTACATCATTGCACATATTCAATTATGCACACCACAACCATTGCACCTCATCAACTATGCAAAACCAGGATAAACCACATTTGAAGAAAATGATACTTTTTAAAATAAAATCAAGTTATTATTGTTTTATTCATTTCATGTGGTAGAGCATTCAATTTAAGGAACAACGTCCAAAACGGCGTCTAAAACGGACTTACGGTTTGAAAGTTACACATCTTTACATTTTTCAAAGAAAACAATTATCGCTACAGCACGCGGCGCCATCCACAGTCCGCAGCGCGTAACGAATAGAAAACACGCCTTCGCGGCGCAAACACAGGTTCGCGGCGCGGAACGAGAAAATCACTACGCCTTCGCGGCGCGCACCCACCTTCGCGGCGCGAACTGGCAAAATTCAGAGCCTTCATCGCATTTTACAGCATTACGGGATTTACCCCAAAATCTCCAAAAACCAAACCAAGTTATGTCATGAACCTCAAATACCACCATATCGGCCACATACATGTTATAACACAAATATAACACACAAAGGGATCATTCAATCATCATAACAATCATATAATCATACAATTCATCAAATCATACAATTCCCTCAAAATCATCCCAAAACCCCAATCCATCATATAACCAATTGACACAAACAATGCATCTAAATCAGTCCTATTATCTATGATACGATAAAAGATATTAACCGGAAGAGTCCCCCCTTACCTTAGCCAAAAATCTTGATTAGCCCTCTTCCTCTTCTGTTCCTCTTTCACGTATCAGCTTTCTAATCTCTCATCTCCTCTGCTCTGCTTTTCACGTTCCTTTTTCCTCTTTCCCAATTTTCCTTATTTCCTTTATTTTATGAAAACATAAAATAATTAGTAATGGGCTTACTCACTTAGCACCCCCATACTACTAATCTCACCATTCTAGCCCGATGGCCCTTACTCCATAATTCTCCAATAATTCAACAAAATACCAAATAATTCTAAATAATAATTTAATTTCCGATTAAATTAAAATTAGAAAATATGGGGTGTTACAATGCCGATTGTCATTCTCTCTAGACTAGATAACCACCTCAAAGCCCCATACTCGTTAAGCTTTCAAACCCCATACTCGTTAGGTTTGGGACAAGTAAATAACCTTCGCGAGATTACCCAACATTGCCACTTTCAAAGACTCATGCTTGTGCACGTATGCAACAAAACAAGACTCATGCATTTAAGACAATCTCTCTATCTCTTAAACTACACAATCACATCTTTCAAACTTTGCACATCATTACACAACATGACATTCCACCAATATCAAACATCAATTAGCATTTAGCAATCAATCACATAATACACAGTTATCATATCACATAATGCATCCATGAACATTGATCATGCACAATTCATCCATAACATACACATATAAGTAAATGTTATCCCCAATTATCATCATAATTAGTCAAACAAGTTCCAATCCATCCTATTCTATCATATAGACAATTATTTAAGCTTCAATATGCTTCAAACGGCACCTAAAAAGGAGTTACGGATCAAAAGTTATGACATTTTAAAGTTTGGAAAATTCTGCCTAAGAAGGAGTGCAAAATCATAAAGGTCAGAAGTGATCATGGTGGCGAATTTGAGAACAGATTCTTTGAGAAGTTCTTCAAAGAAAATGGTATTGCCCATGATTTCTCTTGCCCTAGAACTTCACAGCAAAATGGAGTTGTAGAGCGAAAGAATAGGACTCTGCAAGAAATGGCCAGAACCATGATCAATGAGACCAATATGGCTAAGCACTTCTGGGCAGAAGCAATAAACACTGCATGTTATATTCAGAATAGAATCTCTATAAGACCTATTCTAAATAAGACTCCTTATGAATTGTGGAAGAACAGAAAGCCCAACATTTCATATTTTCATCCTTTTGGATGTGTGTGTTTTATTCTGAATACAAAAGATCATCTTGGTAAGTTTGATTCTAAGGCACAAAAATGTTTCCTTCTTGGATATTCTGAACGCTCTAAAGGCTATAGAGTATACAATACTGAAACTTTGGTTGTAGAAGAATCAGTCAATATCAGATTTGATGATAAGCTTGGTCTTGAAAATCCAAAGCAGCTTGAGAATTTTGCAGATATAGATATTGACATATCAGAAGTTGTAGAACCAAGAAGCAAAGTTCCAGAAGCTGAAAATCTCAGAAGCAAAGAATCAGAAGATCAAGTTGCTGCTTCTTTGGAGAATCTTAGAATTTCTGAAGAGCCAACAGTCAGAAGATCTTCTAGACTCACCTCAGCTCACTCAGAAGATGTGATCCTTGGAAAGAAAGACGATCCTATCAGAACAAGAGTATTCCTTAAGAACAATGCAGAGTGTCAATTAGGTCTTGTTTCTTTGATCGAGCCAACTTCTGTTGATCAAGCTCTAGAAGATCCAGACTGGATAATTGCCATGCAAGAAGAACTAAATCAGTTTACAAGGAATGATGTATGGGATTTGGTTCCTAGACCAAAAGGATTCAACATCATTGGTACAAAGTGGGTGTTCAGAAACAAGCTTAGTGAGAAGGGAGAAGTGGTAAGAAACAAAGCCAGACTGGTGGCTCAGGGATATAGTCAGCAAGAAGGGATTGACTATACAGAAACCTTTGCACTAGTGGCCAGGTTAGAATCTATTCGCTTATTAATTTCTTTTGCCACTCAGCATAACATCACTCTGTATCAGATGGATGTTAAGAGTGCCTTCTTAAATGGTAATATAGATGAGGAAGTCTATGTCCACCAACCTCCTGGTATTGAAGACTTTAAGTCTCCATAACATGTTTTCAAACTTAAGAAATCATTGTATGGATTGAAGCAAGCTCCCAGAGCTTGGTATGAAAGATTAAGTTCTTTCCTTCTGGACAATGGTTTCACTAGAGGACAAGTGGACACGACTCTTTTCTGTAAAACGTCTAAGAAGGACATTTTATTTGTCAAATTTATGTTGATGATATTATTTTTGGAACATCTAATGCTTCACTTGGAAAGGAGTTTGCCAAGTCTATGCAGGCTGAATTTGAAATGAGTATGATGGGTGAACTCATGTATTTCCTTGGGATTCAAATCAACCAAACTTCTGATGGAACCTATGTTCATCAAACGAAGTATGTGAAAGAACTTCTGAAGAAGTTTAATCTTTCTGAAAGCAAAGAAGCCAAAACTCCTATGCATCCAACGTGTGTTCTAGGTAAGGATGAGGTAAGTAAGAAGGTAGATCAGAAGTTGTACAGAGGTATGATTGGATCTCTTCTATATTTAACTACTTCTAGACCTGACATTCTATTCAGTGTTTGTTTGTGTGCTAGATTCCAATCAGATCCTAGAGAATCTCACTTAACTGCTGTTAAGAGAATTCTGAGGTATCTGAAAGGTACTACTAATGTTGGTTTAGTCTACAGAAGATCTAAAGAATACAACTTAGTAGGATTCTGTGATGCTGACTATGCTGGAGATAGAATTGAAAGGAAGAGTACTTCTGAAAGTTGTCATTTTCTTGGAAGTCATTTGATCTCCTGGTACAGCAAGAAGCAAACTACCATAGCCCTCTCAACAACAGAAGCAGAATATGTTGCTGCTGCTGGGTGTAGCACACAAATGCTCTGGATGAAGAGTCAGCTAGAAGATTATCAGATATATGAGAGTAACATTCCTATTTTCTGTGATAATACTTCTGCTATATGTTTATCTAAGAATCCTATCTTGCATTCCAAAGCTAAACATATTGAGATTAAACATCATTTTCTTAGGGACTATGTTCAGAAGGGTGTTCTCTCTTTGAATTCTGTGGATACAGACCATCAATGGGCTGATATCTTTACAAAACCCCTTACTGAAGATAGGTTTAAGTTCATTCTGAAGAATATCAGTATGGATTTATGCCCAGAATGAGAAGATGAGAAGATCTTATGTATGGGTATCTTTTGAAATGCGTTAGGATTTTATGTTTATAAGAAGTTCTGATAATGATCAATTAGAAGTTCTGATTATGTTATTACTAACGTTTCATTATCTAAGTTGATTCAGAAGCTCTTTTAAAGCAAAACAGCTGTCACCAGTCTTTCTAGAAAATGAACACGTGTTCACTATTTTTGGACAAGCATGCGTGCAGTTGAGGAGACGCCACCCTAGGTAACTGTGCAAATCAGTTCATTTTGTCACTTTATCTCTCCTAACGTCATTTCTCATTAAATGCATATTAATGTCATGTTTTTTCTGTAATCATTTCATTTAAATTTTTTTATTTTATTTTCTTTTATTCAAACCGTTTAAATAACCCGCTCCATTTTCATTTCATCTTTTTCGCTCTCTCTCTATTCATTTGTCTTTCTCTTTGCATTCTTCTCTCAAACCCTAGTTTTTGATCTGTAACCAAGCACTTCGTCATGTATTCCTCATCAAGTTCCTCTAGCCCAGCAGAAAGACTCTCTTCCACTCAAATACTTCTAAGAAAGCATGGGTATGCTCCGTTGAAGACATGCACTTTACCCACTGAAGATTTGGAAGTTCTGTGTGAGTCCGCTGTGGACTTTGAAAACCTAAGAGCAAATGGTTTCCATCCTGATGCAAGGATCTTGGTACAAGGATGGTCAAACTATCTTGATAGATTGGTTGGACCAATTTATCCTGACCTGGTGAAGGACTTCTGGGTTCATGCAACGGTTACTCCAACTGCTAAGATTTTCTGGAGAATCTTCCGAAGAAAAGCATATGCTTGTTTTGAAGAACTTCAGGAAATTTGTGTAGAAACCGCTCCACGCCCTTGTGGAATTCTGAGGAGTTATGAAGACTTCTGGTTCAGTCGTCTCAGAGGGAGATATATCTTTGAAGAGAAGCTGTTCATTGATGAACTTGAAGAAGCAAGAATTGTTGCAGCAATGGAAGCTAATCCTTGCAGAGATATTATGGTCTGGAGACCTCAGTATCCAGTTCTGATTGGAGACTTCAAGTCACTCTTTGACTTTCTGAGGGAAAATCCTTCTGAGAAAGACCCCAGCTTGGTCATTCCAGAAGTTGTTGACCCACCAGAAGTTGAAGGTCGTTCTGCTCCAAGGAATCTGGCTGCCATTCTTCAGGCTCTTGAGAATGGAGATTCTGAGGTGCCTGCTGCAGAATATGGAGATGCTTCTATGGAAGAAGCAGATGCTGAAGATCATCCTGCTGAAACTATTCCTGTTGAGTAAAATCAAGGTGATGATCGGACAATAGAAGCTGCGGTTCAGAATGCTATCCCTCTGGACAGAAGTTGTGAAGCTTCTTCTGATGAACCTTCTCATCTCGCAAGGACTCTGGAAGTTATTCAGAAGAACCAAGCTGAGCTATCTTCTCGCATGGATGAGCAACGAACGATCAATGCTGAGTTCCGCACCTTCATGGAGAGGCAGACTGAGAGCAACAATGGGATTCATGACATGCTGGCCAAGATCATGTCCAAGCTAGGGTCATCTTAGTCCTTGAGTCTTAGATTGTTTTCTTTGTTTGCTGCATCTGTTTTCTATGCATCTTCCAATCTCTTTTGTACTTCTGACCATTTCTCTTTGGCATATCAATGAAATTATCTTTTCTTCTCTCATTTTGTTTGTCTTGTTTTTCATCTGAATCTTTTATGTTTTTGATGTTTGTCGCTACCGCGAAAAATGGATCAGAGTCGCCACTAATATATTTATCCCATCGCGGGAAAGGAATATCAGAAACCTAACTCAGAAATAAGAACAAGGTCTTTCGACCAGAGAACAGGGCACGGGAGTCGGTTACGCAAGGGGAAGGTGCTAGCACCCCTCACGCCCATCGTACTCGATGGTATCCACCTATGTTTGTTTCTATCTAAAGGGTGTATCTATCACTAATGCGATGCATGATTAAACTTAAAGTTTTTTAATAATTATTGTGCTCGCTAGAGTTGCCTTTATGCCTACGTATCCTCTTAAGAAGAATCAGAGCGCCGTAGTTCTGCTCAAGATTTTCTATGTTTTTTAGGATTTGTTGGTGTTTTTTTAGTGAACAGTTACATCACACTCCGCCGCTCGACCTTTGGAGACTCACGCTGGGATTGGAGTGGAAGTAACATGCTCTTAAAAGAAAAACAAAAGTATGTCGAGCGTTTCGAGTGACCCTTAAACAAGGAAGACTCAATCAACTCTTGGTTTGTGTTTTTTAAGTTTAGGAATCTCCACTCAAGTGATCCCCTTAAACAAGAGGGACAAGAGCTTCCATTCCTTTTTATTAACTTTCAACCTTTATTAATGTTTTATGGATTTTTGTTTGTTATGCAAAAGGGGAACATACATTTCTAACCTAATACTAACATACAAATGGCCCTAAGGTCAAGGATAAGGGATCTCTACCTATGTTATCATGCATAGACTACAACCTAAGTTGTTCTATATGACTCATCTTAATGAAGATTGAAGTCACCGCCCTAAGGGAACATGGTAAGCATATAGTAAGAGATAAGCAAAAGCAACAAGCAAGGTATGTGACTTAATGAAGTCCCTAACCAAGTCTACTCCTAAGAGAGACTACACACAATGAATCCCAAGAGAAAACAATCCACAAAAGGTGGAGGAAGAACAAACAATCGTCGCCTCTTAAACTAACAACAATCAAAGTGTGAAAGAAAGAGGCAAAGCATGAAAATGAGTGAAGAAAGCCCTAGGGCAGTAGCAAACCAAGGAATTAAGTGTCCTAAATCAAACACAAAAGCATCATGTCAACACACGAAAATATTCACAAGAAGTTACCAAAGTATCTCATGAATCGTCACTTAACAAATAACAAACATGTATCAATTAGTCGAATCAAAAAACAAATGAACACATGACCTAAGCTTGAGGTCAGTAGCATTACATTGTATTTATAGTTCTAATATCCTATGTTAATCCTTATGAATCAATTAGATTGAAGCAACACAAAGTTTTAACAAAAACTAGGCAAAACTAGGTCAATACTAACTAAACGATTTCAAATTGTGAATGAAGTTAGAAGAATGCAATCAAATGATGGAAGTCAGTAGTTAACAACCTCTAAGAGGTTTCTAAACAATCATGGAATCAAGTCAAGAAGTCTCATACAAAATTATAGGTCATTTGCACAAGTTATGATACAATCGTTAGCCGAAAGCAAGTTATTTACATGTAAGAAAGGAAATTCGAGCAAAGCATGAAAGTATGACTTAAAATTCAAAACTCAGGTCCTAAAACCTCTTAAACAAACCTAGGAATGTCCTCAAAAGGTATTAAAATCATTGCACAAGTGCATCATCATTTATGGGCAAAAACAAACAACAATCGTACATAAACGCCCAATAATCGAATGCTAAAGGAACTATCCTAAAAACCATACTAAAATTTAGAATCAAAACTTTCTCTTTGATACATGACATCCTATATATCTCTACTGAAGGTACACAAAAAGGAATGGAAAAAATCAGTTTGCAAGTTATTCGATCAAGCCTAAATGCATAAGGTACCTAAACCGAAACAAAATCGACTACACTTTAGAAAATAGTCCATTAAAAATACCAAAATAAGTCCTAAAATTCTTAGAAAAATATTACAATTACCTAAACACATTAAGGAATCTAAAACATATTTTTATTG
Organism: Vicia villosa; assembly: GCF_029867415.1. Taxonomy (NCBI): domain Eukaryota; kingdom Viridiplantae; phylum Streptophyta; class Magnoliopsida; order Fabales; family Fabaceae; genus Vicia; species Vicia villosa. Next base: position 65,416,185 of record NC_081185.1, on the reverse strand, counting down.
ATTTTTTTATTTGGTGATAACATGATTTATGAACTAAAAGTTATGAAAGAAACAAAATGGAAAACAAAATCTAAGTCTGCCTAAAACTGGGGGTGAACTAGCAATTGAGATATGAACTAATTCCTATTTACAAAGTGCGTGGGCCTGGTCTCAGGGGTGTACGAAATAAAGCCCCCGGCCCAATTACCAATCTCAGTCCATTATCATTCTTTTTATTCCAATTATTTATTTCATTTTATGTTGTATGGTTTTAATTTTTTTATCACTATGGTTTTTATTTAAAAAACGTGACATTAACACACATATATCAATGGGTCAAGGCTAAACTTAAGTGACTAAAAGACAAAAGGGAAGACGTGTCCAATCACACGATGACAACACACTTAGCCAATGATTGAATAAAAGATAAAGCCACCATATTATAGGAACCCCAACCAATGCCTGCATGCCACGTCATCCAAAGAAAGGATAAAGAACGTTCAAATAAACAGACGCCGGAGCTGCGCTCCGGTCGTCTTCTCCGGCAGTGTCTTCGACCGGAGTTCACGAGTTTCGTCCAAAAATGCGTAAAGCGATCATCTTTCAACTTGATTCTCATCACTGAACCTGAATCTGCCCTTAGATTTTTACAATTCTACTTCTAACAGACTATGCGAAGTTAACAACCAAAACCCTAGCTCTAAGAAAATTCTCGAAATACAGACTAATGGCGCTGGGATGATCCTCATGACAAGCAAAGCGACTTAACCACGCGTTCAAACAAACATTAACTCTACAGATAGAATCCGGTTCTAGAGTTCGATATTTCAAGAAAATGTATCACGTGTATGACCTATGCATATTACTAATATGACAAGGGAGATTAGGAAAATGCACCTGCTTAGATCTTGATCCAACAGATGCAAAGAGATCTCTACCATCCTTGAAGTTCTTGCTGATGCTAACGCCGATTGTTGTCGATTTAGTGCGATCCCTCGAGAAGTAAACTCAAGGATCTCGAAGCATGGATCAGATGGAATCCCTATTGAAGCATGATGATGAAACAGCACTGGCAAGGGAGCATGAAAGTGATGATCATGGATGATGGTGAGAGATAAGAGAGGGTATGATGCTATGGATTGGTGGAGACTTTGTTCCTTGAATGTGACGAAAATCGTGACTGGTTGTTGAAGAAGTTTTTGCGCTTGTAGATGAAGGCTGAAGATGATTTAGTTGGTTATGGAAGTTAGAAAATGGTTAGGGTTGTTGGAATAAGATGAAGTGAGAGAGAGGAGAGAATGAGGAGAAGATGAGAGAGGAGAGAATGAGAGTTGTCTGAAACTGAGAAAATAAATTATGGAACGTCCCCCCGAGAAAAAAGTGAGAGCTTTGCTTATATAGTGGGGTTCATATGGTGTAGCGTGGGTTTTCACGTAGAGTAGTCTCTCACTAAACTTAATGAACAAGTTTGTGACATTTTGAGTAAATTTTGTGTATGCTTTTTGTGTACCCAGTAGCTGCATGGTATTTTATGGGATGGTGAATGTTGACAATAATGCATGCATATCTTTTCAAAACCTCGTGTGGCTTACTTTACATGTTCATAATTCCAACTATACCTCATCATTTTACTTGAACTCAGGCTCAATGAGCAGAGGAAATGGGGTATAGCAGGATTGGTGTTTGGAGATCTTTGAGATAAGACCTAGAAGTATGAACAAACTAAACCCAAACATGTTGTGTTACCATTGCAATCTCTTGCGCGCCTACTTAGACATCTGGCCTCATATTTATGGCAGATACACAACTTGGCCATGGCATGACTTTGGGCCTCTATATCCTGATCAATACGCGTTCAATTACTATACTCCATAGCTTGTTGGAAAGAGAACATGGTAAAGAGTAGCATGAATCCACAATTAATTTCAATGGAATTTTGTAGGCCTCTATAATCGACATTAAAAATGGCCTGCCAAGTGTTTGACAGAATGTCGCGCGCATGACCTGGGTTTGTACTTATGCCTTAGTCAAAATGTGTCTTGGTGAGGTCATGACTTTAAGCCTCTCTATCTTGATCAATATTTGTCCAAATGATCCAGTTATTGTCTCATTGGATAGAGGACATGGAGGGGAAGAGATAAATACCAAGTTTGCATTTTATGGGTCTTTTTGCTTCTCCATAATCATCTTCAAAGTTGGCACGCCACGTGCTTGATGAATTGCGTCACGCGTGCCCAGAATTTAGCCCAGCAACATGACTTGAACAAATGAAATCCTCCAACTTCTAATTCTTTTATCTTTCAAACCAAGCTTCAATTAAAAACAACTCCAACTACAAAGTTGTTCATCTCCATGAGGTGAACAACTTTGATGTTGAACTTGTTTCAAAATTTTGCCATCTGACATGTGTAATGTGGAGATGAAGTCAGCTAGTCAACCATTCCCAAACTTTTCTCAAAAATCTCTAAGTATAAAAGTTGCCATTTATGGAAATTCCCAATTTAACCACCATCCAAAAATAGTAGCTTTGATCATCTCTTGATTTTATTCCATTCCCTCGACTTTTCATGACCGATTTCCTACCAAAAGCAATATTTGAATAATCACCCTGATTTTGACCAAAAAGTCAACTTTCCTTAATTTCCCGATTCCAGATGAATTTCTTGATTAATCCGTTTCTGATTCGATTCTCAATCAGTTTTCAACCAAGGAAGCTTCAATGAATATATTTCTTCAAGGCAACCATACTTCATGCTCAAAATTATTTCCTGATTAAATTTTGATCAAAGATATCTCCCACGCAGAAGCTCTTTTCTTATCAATTTTCTTGAACAGTGACTATGACATGGATGGATGTATTAGATGAATGACCTACATGAGGTATGCACATGAATATGATATGAAAGCCAATTGGATATAAATAAATGGGCAAATTTTGGGGTGCAACAGATGACAAAAAGGGGGAGAAAATGTGATAAATGATTTGATTTATTTTATCAGTTGTTGGGAGAAAGGCTCCACATTTCTAACAGAACTTGCAAAGTTCTATGTCTTTGAGTGTTTTGCAGGAATTGAAGATCCTCTTTAAAGCTCAACATGAAAAGCAAAGACATGGGGAAAAGCAATTCTGTATAGAAACAAGCTCATGGAAGTTGAAGCAAGCTGAGTGCTGTAAAGCTTCAAGATCAGAAGCAAGAAGGAAGAATGTTCTGATATTCTGATGATAGAATATGCTCTAACACATTCCTATTCCTTATATGTTCTGATGCATGTTTTTAGTTATAAAATATGCTCTGTAACGTTACTGTTGTTTGCTCTGATACATATTATATGTTCTGATACATATTTTATGTTCTGATTCATTCATGCTGACTTTTGTCGATTAGCTTGTTCTGTAACATTTCAGGATGTAGAGATGCTCTGATGATGCTCTGGTACATTCAACAATGTTCTGATACAATCTAGCATGCAATGATTCAAGAAGAAATTCAAGTTCTGAAGTTGTCCTATGGAAGCAAGAATCAGAAGCTATGAATGTTCTGAAGATCGAAGAAATTCAAGTTCTGAAGCTGTCCTATGGAAGCAAGAATCAGAAGCTGTGAAAGTTCTGAAGATCTAAGCATATGTGATCGTCTCAACTGAAATGGAAAATACTCAGGGAAGTCCTTTATTTATAAATTTCTTTCAGTATTTATTTCAGGGGGAGATTATTTATCTCAGGGGGAGATTGTTAATCTCAGGGGGAGACATATTCACACACTATGTTTATATGCTTATGCTATAGCTGTGTAATTGTCCTTAGCCGTCTGATATTCTAATCGCAAATTCATATCATTTATGTATGTTTTTGTCATCATCAAAAAGGGGGAGATTGTTAGAACAAGATTTGTTCTGATCAATATTCTTAGTTTTGATGATAACAAGCATATGAACTTTGTATGAGATAATGTGGTACTCTAATACTATGCAATTTCCATTTCAGGATTTATATAAAGAGTATGCACAAAATCAGCGCAAGAAGCACTGACTCAGAAGGTTCAGCATGCAACATCAGAATATGGTCTGGCAAGACATCAGAAGATGGTCAAACAGAATCAGAACATGGGTCTATGGAAGCATCAAAAGAACTTGAGATCAGAAGCAGAAGCACTGAAGTTCTCATGGTATCACGCTCAGAAACACTTCAAGTTCAGAAGACAAGAAGATGCTCTGCACCAAGCTGTTTGACTCTGATGATATTCAAACGTTGTTTACACAAACATCAGATCAGAAGCAAGTACTAGCTGGCAGGCTACGCTGATTGACAAAAGGAACGTTAGAAGCTATTAAAGGCAACGTCAGTAGACACAGCGAAAACAGAGCTCGAGGTAGTTGACAAAAGAGTGAAACATTAAATGCAATGCTGTACGGATTACGCAAAGCATTAAATGCTCCCAACGGTCATCTTCTCAAGCGCCTATTAATATGAAGTTCTGATGAGAAGCTATGTTACGAATTTTGAATACAACACTTGCGCATCACACAGAAACGCTGTCAAATTCAAAAGCTCTCAAACTTCATCAAACTCACTACATTGCTGTTGTAATATCTTAGTGAGATTTAAGCTTAAACTTAAGAGAAAATCGCAGTTGTGATAATAGCTTTATAAGAAGTATTGTAACTCTTAGAATTTGTTTACATTAAGTTGTAAGAACTAGAGTGATCAGGTTGTTGATCAGTATACTCTAGAAAGTCTTAGAAGGTATCTAAGCAGATTGTTCCTAGAGTGATCAGGTTGTGATTAGTATACTCTAGAAGACTTGGCGGTTGGCTAAGTGGAAAACCATTGTAATCTCGTGTGATTAGTGAATTAAATCCTCAAGTGAGGTAAATCACTCCAAGGGGGTGGACTAGAGTAGTTTAGTTAACAACGAACCAGGATAAAATTCATTGTGCAAATTGTTTTTATCTTAAAAGTTTTAAAGCTACACTTATTCAAACCCCCCCTTTCTAAGTGTTTTTCTATCCTTCAATTATATGTAGTTTCTGACACCTGCACTGTTCCCCTTTTATTTACTCACTTGGCTAATGATGTTAGTTCAATAAAGTCCACATGTGAAATACCCTATCATGCTTATCGATAGAAGTAACTAGTAGTAACACAATTGGTGATTTGAAAGGATCATTCATTGCTAGTTATTTATTTAATTAATAAATGTGAGTGATAATATATGCTATTGAATGAAACAAAGCGCTGTAGTGATATACCTTTGGCCACACAAAAAAGAAACGTAAAACCCTACTTAGGAATAGACACGGCCACTGTTCACTACTATTGGCCAATTAGAAAACTACAAGTTCTTGGTGATTGCACAGGAAACGTGTCCGGTTTATGCCCTTTTATTCACACACCAATGTTGTTGTTCATTGGTCAAAGGAAATTGTGGATTAAACACCATTTTGGTGATAAAATACTATATTGTTTTATTAATAGAAGTGACTACTAAATAATAGCTATAATCTGTGCAATTAAACATGAAGCAAACCATGTTGTTCATGCTGCCCATAATTCTTAACGGCGGCATTGAATGTGAAGGAGAAAGGGGTGTCGTACGGCAACCCCCTTTGTAGGCCATAGGTCCCATTTCAATTTGTGTATATGTTATGTTTGTGGCTGTAATACGTATCCTGTCCCATTTATTCATTTGGCTACTACTTGTTCAATTTTTGTCAATGAAAATGGGAGATAATATTATACTTGATTACTTGAAATATATAATTGATAGATTTTATAGATTAATTAGTAAATAATTATGGTTTGGAAAAATTGATTGCTATAGTAAAACAGTAGACTCCTAATAGAAATGACACATGAATATGTTCTATTATTGTTCTAAGGTAGAATCTTTTATGAATAATTAAGTAGCATAAATCCTAATGGCTTATTGGTTTAATATGAAGATGAGTAAATTCTAATATAATTGACAAGTTGTGAGTTAGCATTTGATAGTGTTAATTAATAGTGTTATTTGGAATGGTGGATTGGAAATTGTGTGTTGACTATTATATGTGAATAATGCTTATGTAATGAGAATGTTGTGTACAATATTGTGGATAATTCATAGAGTGAATTACTGTGATATGATAAATATTAAGATGGTAGAGATGATCTTAATTGCATATGTTTGCTAACATTGTACATACATTCATGTCATGGTGTGCCTTGAAACAAAGGTGGTTTGCTTTGAAACAAAAGCGAGGCTTAGATTCTAGAGTGAATCGGAAGCGGTAAACTATATGTTTACGTTTGGTGGGCTTTGGTCTTGTCCGGATCGGAAGCGTGGCTTGGATTCTAGATATTGAATCGGAAAGCGGTGAAACATTGGGTTCACATTTCGGTACCACATGCATAGCGTCACATACCTTGCATTGAGTCACATTAGAGTTATGTGATAGTTGATTATGAGCATTGATAGTGTTGTGACATGTGTATGAGATTGATAATTGAAATAAGTGATGTTTGAGTATATGTTTGGTTAAATACGCGACTATGTGATCATTGTAGTAGTGTGCATAATTGAGAATTTAATATTGGTATTGGATTGATATTCCCTTGTACTTGTTGATTACTTGTTAACATGTGAAATATATATTGTCTATTATTATTTATATAACTATGCTTGATGTGATCAACTTCTGGAATTATTAATTTAACCATTGTATTTCGTTATACTTTCTTCATAATGGTTCGTATTCTCACCCTTCTGTTTTAATGTTGCCCTCGTTTGGCGACATGCAGGTTCTGGAGTTTAGTAGCTCGTGCGGGACTTAGCCGAAGGTTCTTCCTTGGTTATTGGAGACTAGGTAGTGAGTCGATGCTCTGGTCATGTAACACTGGGTAGACTAGGTGTATTGAACTCATGTTATATTGCTCATGTATTATGCTATGACTTATGAACTTATTTGTTGGTTACTTGTCATTTTGAGAGGCTTATAAGCCAAATCTTTTGATTATGTCTTATGTTGAATTGAGACCATTAGTCGATGTATGATCATGGTATCGGACATGAATCATTATGAATCACATGAGTATCATGTTTTCCGCTGTGAATGCATATCTAGGTTAAATTGTGATTTTATACTAAGTGTTATTCAAATGACCAGGGGTATTGTGTTGTATAGATGAATGCCAACAGTTTTCTCTTTTAAAAAGGTTTTTAGTTTTCTAAAAACATCGATGTGACGCCCTTTTGAATTATATGCATACTATTCTCTGATTATATGTTAAATATTTTGGGGTAGTAAAAAGGGGTGTTACAAGTAAGACTATCACATTTTTCAGGGAAGTTATTCTTTCAAACCTAAAACTACTTTTAAATGAGTATCTAACTCAGGGGGAGACTTTGACATTATTATTTATTTTAAAACTTGTTGGGCTAATATCTTCTAAATTACAAAATTGTTCATCAAAATATGTAAGTTTTGTCATCATCAAAAAGGGAGAGATTGTTAGAGCATAGTTTTTTTCCTACATATAATTCATAGTTTTGATGATAAAAAATACATAGTAATTGTGAAAAACAATTATGTACATCGTTTGATTGAATGTAAAGAGATATGTTAGAAGTTCTGAAGTAAATTGAGAAGATAATAACGCTGGCAGTCAGAAGTGAAGTTTTGAAAAGAACATACAAATGAGAAGCTCAGAAGAAAAACAGAAAGTAAACAAGCTATAAGAAGTCCTATTGTTGGGTACTTAACTTCTGAAGCACCAATGAACAGCTGCCAGAAATACTCTGATAAGGTAGTTCTAAAAGAATAATGAATCAAAGAACGTGATCATGAATTAAAGTTCTGAAGCTTTTCACTCAACGTACAAGTTACTCTGATGATTTGAAGATCCAATATCAAATTAAATATAATTATTACAGGATCAAGAAAGGAACGTTTGAAAACATTGTGACTCAGACTGCATATCAATATTTTTGGAAAGGAAATTAATCTCAAGTCATCATCCTTCCAAAACCAGCTAATGTGTCTCCCAATGGATCTTTGAATTAAACTTCTATATAAAGGAACTATGAAGAAGAATCAGTTTATGATCCTACGCATACGAATAAAGAGTGCTCTAAAACATTTTCATAGATCAACTTATCTCTTTCTTTATGTGTTAAAATTTGTGTAACATCTTAGTTGTGGTAAAGCTTTTAGAAGCAATTGTAAACACACATTGTAGAATTGTTTAGTGTTGAAATTCCATGAGAAACCAAGTTGTGGTTTGATCTAAAGAAGATGTAGACAGTAAGTAGTCTTCGTATTTGTGTAACCAAATTTTATTAGTAGATTAAGATCTCAATTGAGAGAGGCGAAATCACCTTGGCGGGTGGATTGAAGTAGCTTTGTTTATAAGCGAACCAGTATAACCAACTTATTTAAAGTTTTATTTTTGGAAAACCCCGACTCAAACCCCCAATTTCTTGTATTTTTCTACCCTTTAAACCTTATTACTCATGCCAATCCTCCATCTAGACCCTTTAGACTCACACTCCTTGGCACTCAAAATACTTCTCCAAGCGTAGCTTGGATTGAAACCAATAGGAGCTTCTTCGATAGAACAGTTCGGGTAATAATGACTCTTAAAAACCTTTGAACGAAGGGAAATGTCTTCATCCATCAACCTCCATAAATGTTTCCCTAGGAGACTAGTGTTTAAATTACCAATACCTCTAAAGCCCATACCTCTAATACCTTTTGAGTTCACCATCTTAACATAATAAATCCAGTGAATTTTTTGCTCCCCGTTTTTTGGGCCCCACCAAAATTTTGCCAACAGACCTTCAATCTCATCGCACACACTAACAGAGAGCCTATAGTAACTCATAATATAATTCGGAATTACTTAAGAAATAGCTTTGACGAGGACCTCTTTCACATATCTGGACAAAAATTTCTCCTTCCACACCTTGATTTTCTTCCAAACTCTCTCAATCACCATGTTGAAAATCTCCTTTTTAAACCTGCCAAAAACCACAGGTAAACCCAGGTGCTTAGAGTTCCGCGTCCCAGTCTTTACCTTCATCCTATTACGAATTATAAATCTTTAATATCATCATGCACATTTTAACTAAAGGACGCCTCTGACTTCTCAAGATTAACCATCAAGCCTGAAGACTCTTGATATTGACTAAGGATACTCATAACACCATCAACTTCAGCAGTACTAGCATGAGTGAAAAGAAAACTGTCGTCCGCAAATAATAGGTGGAAAATAATAGGAGCCTTTCTTGCAACTTGGATACCATGGAGAATTTTTTCCTTGCAAGCACTCTTCAAAAGACCTGAAAATCATCAGCACAGATAATTAAAAGATAGGGAGAAAGAGGATCCCTTTGGCAGAGCCCCTATCTGGAATATAGGATCTACTGGGCTACCCATTTATCAACGGATTTGGCGACCGATTTTTCAGTTTTTCCGTCGCTAATGTGACAAAAAGGACTAAAATGACACCTTTTGAAGAGTTAAGGGACCAATATGACACTTTTTGAAGTTAAGGGACCAAAATGAATCCCGAGGTTAACATAAGGGACCAAAAAGGGTATTTTTCCCGAAAATAATAGACATGATATTTTGGAAGAAATTTGGTTTATACAATATTGGCTTAATTGCAATTTTGGTCCCTCTATTATCAATTTTTTTGTATTTTGGTCCCCTTATTTTAAAATCTGGAATTTTAGTCCCTATATTTTAGTTTTTTTGAGGATTTTAGTCCCTCTGCAAATTCGAAGGTAATTTTTAGTGACATGACGCTCACAATGATGACGTGATTGTGCCAGTTGAGCAATGAACTGTTCAAAAAAACTATTTTTATTTAAGTTTTATGTTTAACCTGACTTCAATGTGAGCTCCATGCCATTAAAAATTGCCTTCAGATTTGCGGGGACTAAAATCCTCAAAATGCTAAAATAAAAGGACTAAAATTGCGGATTTTAAAATAGGGGGACCAAAATCCAAAAAAAATCCTTAGGTTTTGATGATAACAAAGTTATTTAATGAAAAATTAGGTTATACTAACATATGTTCAAGTGTGCAGGATCATTAGTCAAAGAATTTATCGGACTCTGACTCTGATTGGAACATATGAAGAGAAGCCTGAGACTCAAATTATGAAAGATCAAAATCTGATGACTCAAATTCTGAATGATAAAATTTTGATGTCTCACAATTAGGTAACCCAGCTTCTGGTGGAAACTCAGACTCTTAAAACCATATGCAAAGGAACTTAACCTCTGACCCGTACTCAATTTCTGAAAGCAGATCTATCTTGTCAAGTTCAGTCACGGTTTAAAATAGGAAAAAATTGTTTGAAACAAACATTAGAAGATGGACTAACATGGCTCAGTTAAATTTTGTAAAGGATTAAATGGGTACTTTTATTTCTTAGGGACTAATTTGAACTCTCTTTTTTTTTTTTGTGAGGGACTAAAATAGGTCTTCATTGGCAGTCCAGTCACGGTTCAAAAGTAAGAAAAAAATCGGTTTGAAAAAAATATTAGTAGAGAGACTAACATGGCTCGGTTAAATTTTGTAAAAGATTTGATAGAGACTTTTTTTTTTATCCAGAACTAATCTAACCTCTGCAATTTTTGTGAGGGACTAAAATGGACATTCACTCAAAACAAAATTGTATTTAATTGTGAAGTATATTATCATTAAGAATAAGTTATTATTAGTAAATAATATAAATTTATAATAATTGAAAGATAAACATTATGTTTTCCAAGTAATTGAAAGTAAAATATTAATAAAAATTTATTTATGATATAAAATCAACAATTAATAAAACAGTTATGTTTTACATTAATGATAATAATAAAAATAGTTGTTATAATAATAATAATAATAATAATAATAATAATAATAATAATAATAATAATAATAATAATAATAGACTTTTTATAGTTAATGAGAAAAAATAGTAAAATGTTTTCAATATTATAATGATATAAATGGCTTATTTAAAGACATAATTTTTTTTTTACAATTAAAGTTGATATTTTTTATTTGATAGAATATAGTTAAAATATTTCTTTTTGATTTTTCATTAATATATTATATTAGATTGTAAAAAATAAATGTTATATTCAAAATATATTTATAATACAATTAAAAGTAAAATAATATTAGTAAATAATATTAAAATTTACAATAATCAAAATAAAAATACTAATGTAAATTTACAGTAGAAAACTAAATAATAAATGCAACAACTAAATTTTATAATTACAATAATGAAATATAAATTTTTAAAATGTTATTTAGAGTCGCGAATATTTTTTTTTCGTAAAAAAGTATATAGATATGTAGTAGATTTTAATAAAATATTAAATATTATTTATAATATGAATTAAGGGAAAAATTATATAATAAGTTTTTTTTTAATAATGATATGTAATAGTAAAAATACATTTATGACTGAAGAAATTTTTTTTTAACTAATCATTGTATCTAATAGTAAACATATATTTAAGACTGAAGAAAAAGTGAGCTAATTTTTTAGGTTTTTAATTAATGAGAAAACAATAATGAATTTCTTGTCATTTATAAAATTGATACACTTTTACTTTTTTAATATGTTTCATATAAAAGTAAAAATTGTATCAATAAGAATTAATTAAGATCACTCTCTCCGATAATATGAAGACATTATTAGAATTCTCTATATTTAACTCTTGAGGATTTTAATTAAAATTAATTTTAAAGTTATTTTGTGATCTAAGAATTATATATTTTTTATATTGTTATTTGGTTGTTGTTCTAGGTATTCAACTTCTTTTATATTGTTATTTGGTGAAATACCTAATGTAAGACTTTGTAAAATATGAAGGCAAAATTGTCTTGAAATATTTCCAGAAAATGAAAAATTATAAAAGATAAAGAATATCTAAAGTCAATAATAATAGTAGTAATAATATATAAAACAAATTAATACAATTTTCAATATAAGAAACAAATTAACAGCAAAATAACTATATCTTTAATGAAATACTATTAAGAGAAAATAGATGGTCTACCTTTAGAACAATAATTTTGATAGAGGGGTATAATATTATTTATTAGTATTATTTATTAGTATTATTATTAGTATTATTATTATTGGGCTTTTAGTAGTGTTTGGGCTTTTATATTATTAGTATCCATTAAGAATGTTATATAATGTAGTCTCATAGAGACATTGAGAATCAATGAATGAAATCGAAAGTTATTTTTTATTCTCTATTTCCTTTACCTGTAGTGTTCTTCCCCTTTTTGTTAGTAGAAACCCTAGATTATTAGGTTGGTAGGAATAACATCCTATCAATTGGTGCTTTCATCATGTACTCAAATCCTCCTATGGATTACCTATATCTTACACATTCATCTCATCAATGGAGCATTCCTCCTACCACACCTTCATTTTCATCCTTTCCATGGGAACTTTTCTCACCCTATTACACAAATCCATATGTTTCAACACCATCATCAGACAAGTATGTTTATATTAGGTTTATAGATCCAATCAATATATCATTCCAAAAACGTAGTTCTTTGACAGAAATATAAGTATCTTAGTGAATGAGACATAAAATAAAGAAAACACCTCATAGTATCAGTATCAACCATCTATATATTCTGCAGTGTATTTTCATCATCTATTCATTTAGTTCTTAATTCTAAATTGCAATTTGAAGTGGATATTTTTTTACGAACATGGCCTTGAAAATAAAAAATTAGAACATATAATACGGAGCATGGTCAAATTAGGGAAAAAATATATATTTGTAACGACTTAATGGTTAATGAATATTTAACTTAAAAGTATAGAAATAATTGTGTCATGAGTACGTAACCTATGGTCATTTAGAAAAATTATAATCATGATTGAAATTATTTATACCTTTAACATATATTTAATGTGGCAGTTTCAAAAATCTACTCAATTCTTCCACTTGATTGTAACATTAATTTGTAATATATAAGTAAAAAATATATATTAAATTGTAATTCATAGTTATTTGTTAAATTAAAAGTTAAACTTCTATATTTTTTAAAAAATATTTTATATTTTTAAAATATACATAAAAAAAAGTAAATTTTGATATATTTGTTTTTGGTAGAAACATGAAAAGTTTCACAGCAATAAAAGTACTTAAAAGTTTTTTTTCTATTCCGATACTGACAAAATCTTTATAGTTGACCACAATGACTCTATGAAAATGTCATTTTTATGTGAGAACATGAGAATAAATCTGAATCGTTAGATTTTAAAATATATGGTGGAGATTATGTGTCATTTTTTTTCTCTTTCTCCTCAACTATTGAAATGTCACTTCTTTATTCGACAAAATTAAACAAAAAATTTACTTTAAACAATTTTTATAATTCTTATTGTAGAATTGATAAAAAAATATATATATATTTGTAATAGATAAGTTTTTGTTAAATTATAAGTAAAAATGTATATTAAATTGTAATTCATAATTATTTATTAAATTATAAGTTAAATTTATATTTAAAGAAAAAATATTATATATTTTAAAAATATACATAAAGAAATTTTAAACTTCGATATAATTTTTCTGGTAGAATTTTTATATATTTTTTTTTGTAAAAAGTTTTTTTGTTGCATATGATGTAAATAAATTTATTAACTTTGTATTAAAAAAATAATAATAATAACATGATTTTATTGATGAGAATAATATAATATTATATATTTAAAGGATGAAAGTAACGAGATAAAAATCTTATTACGTAAATTTTTTTTTTAACAAAATGACATTAAAGATAAAATCAAAATAGGTATAAGTTACAAATTTTAATAAAAATGAAAAGTTTTGAGATGTGTTTTGAGAAATGCCACCTAAAAATATTTATGACGTGACAAAAATGATTTTATGTGGCAAATAATAATAGTTTTATGCTACAAATATGTTGATATTATTGTAATATATATAGTAGGTAAGACTATATCTTTATTATATGTTTTTTTAAATAGGTATAAGTTACAATTTTTAATAAAAATGAAAAGTTTTGAGATGTGTTTTGAGAAATGCCACCTAAAAATATTTATGACGTGACAAAAATGATTTTATGTGACTAATAATAATAGTTTTATGCGACAAATATGTTGATATTCTTGTAATACATTTAGTAGGTAAGACTATATCTTTATTATATGTTTTTTTAAAAGCTAAATAAATTGATAACCAAACAAATGCCAAAACAAAATGTTTGCCTGCACTCAATAACATCTCTAATATATGTAAAGTATGGGTTTAAAGTTTCCATTAAATAAGATATGGCTTAACATAAGTATAGTCACTTTTAAAACTCATTTAGTAAACGTGAATTAGATTCAATATAACATTTTAGTTTAACATAAAATTAATTTAAAATTTGTTTAGTTGCTTATCAAGTCATATTTGGTTCAGACTTCAGATATTCGACTTTAAAAACTCTGTTTGATAAAAATAACAGTTAAGTAATAAGCTAATTGATGGCTTATAGTTTATGACTGATAGTTAATGACTGATAACTTATAATTAATAGTTGATGACTTGTAATTGATAAACTAATTGAACTGTTTGATAAAATTAGCGGTACAATTAGTTGTAAATTAAAATGATCTAGAAAACATTTAATATATAATTATTTTATTTTAAATTAAATTATAAAAGATTGTAGTAAGTGTTATTTAAAATAATAAAAATAAAAAAATATATATATATATGATAAGATATAAACTATAAGTTAAAATGCTATTTAAAATAACATTTGAAAAATAAACTATACATCAGTAAAATAAATTATAACCTCATGATAAAAATATAGTTATCAACGATCTTTTATCGTCATCTAAATTTATAAACTATAATACATAAGTTATAAACTCAAAAATTATCTTATCATACATATACAAAATATGTTAAAACTCATAAGTTATATAAATATAACAAACGTAAATTTATGAGAGTAATTTTTCTCTCGCAAACAAATTTTGTAAAATTAATTAGGCATTAAAAAAACAAATAATAATTAGAATCATATGTGATAAGTCCAAACTGTCCCTTAATCAAAATCCATAATATAATGGACTTATTTTCAGCCTAAATTTAACTTAGCACTGTAATTTTATTATGAGTAATGCTATTCTTACATCATATTTATACACCAATACTTACACCAAACACTGTTCACCGTATTTATACAGTGAATAGTGTTTTTTTAAATAAAATAATAATATTTATAAAAAATATTTTTTATTTTTAAAACTACGGACAACACTGTTCATGTACGGACGTGCATTAACCAATTTCATTACTACATTAACCAAGTTTTTATACTGCATTAACCAAGTTTGATGACTGCTAAAAATTATTTTTAATACCTGGATGTTGCGTTAACCAACTTCATTAATGCATTGACCAGGTTTTTACACTGCATTAACCAAATTTGGTGACTACTATAAAGTACTGTTCATGGGTGTAAGAATAACATTATTCAAATTTGGTTAATGTAGTGTAAAAACTTGGTTAATGCAGTAATGAAGTTGGTTAATGCAACATTCAGGTATTAAAAATAATTTTTAGCAGTCACCAAACTTGATTAATGCAGTGTAAAAATCTGGTCAATGCACTAATGAAGTTGGTTAATGTAACATCCAGGTACTAAAAATATTTTTTTTAGCAGAGTCATCAAATTTGGTTAATATAGTGTAAAAATTTGGTTAATGAAGTAATTAAGTTGGTTAATGCACGTCCGTACATGAACAGTGTTGTCCGTAATTTTAAAAATAAAAATATTTTTTTATAAATATATTATTATTATTTTTAAAAACATTGTTCACCGTATAAATACGGTGAACAGTGTTTGGTGTAAGTATTGGTGTATGAATATGGTATAAGAATAACATTTCTATTTTATTATTTGTAAAATATGAAGTAATATGATGTTTCTTTGAAAGAGTAAAATATATTAAAAGTAAAATAAAGGACTATAATTAAAATAAATAAAAATTCGGGTAGAGCAGTCTTTCGGTCAAACTTAGATACCAAAACATGCCAAGATGTTTATTAGGCCATAAGTCCTTCATAGGTGGTCCATCTCTAGAGTGGTAACCATTATTTAAAGTAATAACCATTATTTGCCCCTAGTATAGTAGTATGAAGTTGGTCCCCAATCATGAGGGTCACATTAAAATCATAATTTTGTAGAAGGATAAGATGTTAGGTTTAATGATTTTTTTTCTTCTTTTAAAAGTCTAGCATTGAAATTTTAAATACTTAAATTTCAAAAATTGATATGTCGGTCAAAACATATTTTAAAAAATCTTTATTTAGACCAATATATTAAATAATATAATATTACACATTTTAGTGATTAATAACATACACATCGTAGACTACTCAGACATACGTTTAAGAACTAAATGATTCTGAACAAGATAAAGAACATAAAACATGCAAACTAATCAAAGAATTGAAATTTACCACAAGCGTGAACTACAACGAAAATAAAAGAGAAAGAGTGAAATATTGGGTTATGGTGCGCTAGAATGTATATTGGTCAATGCTTTCGTCCTCGTTAGGCATTTAGTCCAGTCTCTGGTGGTGACCCATCATAAATCGTTTTCCGTTATTTTGGAATATTGTTACATCATTGTTTTGGTTATAAGATGAATATCACATAAATTACTCATATGAAGCTTAATTTAAGCAATTTAGTCTTCTTTCTTGATCTTCTTTATTCTCCAACTTATCTAACAAAGCTTAAAGTCATGATCTTCTTCTTGATCCTAACTTCAACACCTTTAATCATTCAAGATCTTCAATCTCCACTTCAACAGAAGTTTCTTCAAAACTCTACTCGGAAACCTTGAACCATATCCTTGAATGGAAGATGAAAGCACGAAACTCCAACACTTGTGAAGAAGACACTTTTTTTCCTTCTTTGTACAATCGACACCAAATTTCAAACTTGATCTTCTTCCTAGAACAATTCACTAACATATTAGAATGCTAATGACTCCTCTCACAAGCTCGCCTATCTAAATTGAGAAATCACACACTAGCCGATATTTTGAGTTCTTGAGGAAGATGAATTTTTAGAAATAAAAAACTTTGTTCGTAAAAATGACATTAATACCTTTTATATGTGCTTGATAAATGACACAAAATCAGTGTAAAAAATTACTAATGATTTGAGTCAACAACATGAAATGAATCGAATCAAGCAACAAAGACAGATGCATTCTTCAAGATGCGACTTGGGTCATAAGTCGATTCATGTGACTCAATTCATAAAATTCCATGATTCGAGTCACATTTCCAGAACTAAAAATGAACTTGAAAAACACATGCATGAATCAATTCATAGTCACTCTTGAATCATGAGTCAATTAAACTTCCCCTCTTGCATTCAACATTCAAGTGTGTAAACTAAGTTTAATCTCATAAACTTCTCCCCCTTTGACAATAAAACAAAGAGGCAAAGAAAATGAGATAAACACAAAAAAATGAAGAGGTTAGAGACAACAAAGTAACAGGAAACAACAACATAAAACGATAGTTAAACATAGATCTACATAAGATAATGCTAAACACGCCACAACTAACACAAATAACTGATAAACACATAAGAAATTTCAGAAGAAATGGAATAAGGATACAAGATAGTAGATAATAATAGAATAAATATGACATGTAAGCCCCAAAAAAAATAAAAAAATACGGATATAACCAATTATCGACAAAATATCCAAAAAGAATAACATAAAGAATGTGTTGGTACAGAGCATCAAAAATACCATAAATAAACAATAGAAAAAACATGAATAATATGATATGATGATGGTGAGTGTTGCTAGTAAAACTAGTGGAGATCTTCAAATATAAAATTTCGTAGATCATACAACCCAAAATCATCCACATCTTGATGACTTGACTGACTAGAGCGCATGAAGGCAAAGAGGGAGGTGATATAAGCAATCATGCACTCTTCTTGTCTTAGAGCTTCAATATCTTGTACGAGATCATCAAATAAAATATTCTTACCCTAGAAGTTAATATAAGCTTCAGAATATAGGTGGAGAACATTGGTAGAAGTAACAGAAGCAGGATCTTCAATTGGAACATTGTCTTCAGGAGCATCATTATAAGAACCACCTTCTTCGGCTGAAATAGTCACCTTCCATGGAATGAAACCAACGGGATCCAATTCAATAAGTTCAAAATTATCTTTATATATCTTATATATAAGGACTTCATAAAACCACTCCCCTTCTACAAACCAATTTTTCATCTGAGATACTATGTGCTTATTAAACAATTTTGGACCAAGACAAAGCTCAAAATAAGGAGAGGTATTATATCCTTCTCAAAGGTTAACTGAATAAAGGATGTGAAGAAAATAGGTTTTCTCTGTGCCATCTTATAGTATAATATTTTTTTGATAATGTACTTCACTCAATATACATTTTCCTTGTGCAACATAACACATATTAAGAACAAATTTAGATAGTCAGACCGCACATAATTGTGCTTTATGAACAACATTTTTTATTACCTAGTATATCATTTTCTTATCAAGACTTGACTTACTAACTTGTAAATAAGCATAATCAAGTTTGAATTTGTAAAATGCCTTAGAAATTTTCTTCATAAACAAAGCCCTATGATAATCAAAGTCAAGGCTATTTTGATCAATCTCAAACCTAAAGTTCTTTAGTCCAAGGACACCAACAACATTTTAATTTATGAACCGAATCGAATCTATTTTCTAACTAACATATCAACCCATCATCATAAATATCAACATTAACATATCAATAATTGGATTTTACATGGTATGGATTATACTTTGACAAACCCAAAAAAGTGTTCAACTTATGATGTTCAAAAATATCAAAGTATAAACCAACTTTAGTAATGGCAACCCTAGTCATATATTTGTCATCCTCTATATCCTTATTTATAAGTATTTGGTGATAATGTACCTAAGAGATTTGAGGTAACAAATCAATAACCTTATGCAAAATGATTCTTAAATAAAAGGTAGAAAGAATAGAAGGGTTGGACAAGCTTTTGCCTCTAGACCTCTTCGCGGTCTATTGGAAAAATCTTATTTAGAGTATTTCTTTGGAGGCATGTTTTTGAAACAAGAAAAAACTTAAGCAAACTTTTAAATCACGAGCAATCTCAAGCAGAACAAACATCCAAACTCGAAAATGGAACAATAACCACCTAGCTCTGTGGTGAAGATTGGAGATGAGTAACAATAATGAGAAGGGGTTTAGAGAGGTTTAGGGTTCTGAGAGGGGTTAGAATATGAAATGAAAATATTGAGAAATAAATAGAAATGCAGTAAAAAAGGGAAATGGATTC
The DNA here is from genome assembly GCF_029867415.1 of Vicia villosa. Classification (NCBI taxonomy): domain Eukaryota; kingdom Viridiplantae; phylum Streptophyta; class Magnoliopsida; order Fabales; family Fabaceae; genus Vicia; species Vicia villosa. The sequence continues at coordinate 65,396,806 of NC_081185.1, read as the reverse complement.
TCTTCTGCTTTTAGCTTCTACCATCCCTCCTATTACTTATCTGATGGTTAAGAATTGATAGAAATTAAATAAATAAAAAGATGTTGTATTGAAAATTATGAAAGAATATAGATGAATGGCTAAGATGATATCTAAATGAACAACAACGGAGAATATTCTGCAGAGGATCCAGATCCAATAAAAAGAACTATATATGTAATGAATGGCAGACTAGGATTTAATGAGAATGGTAGATCAACAAATGAGATGTAAAAACCTGAGCTTAATTCAATTTAGTGGATAGTGTGAATCGAGTCAAATGAACCAAGTAATGATTTGATTCAAGCTAATAAGTAACTCGATTCTCGCAGTTAAAAAAATTTTCCAAAATGAGTTTTAAATTGACTCATTTGGGTTTGTGACTTGACTCACAAATCTCAAATGAAAAATCAATTTAAAACTTCTTGCATGATCCGATTCATTTGGGATTGTAAATTGATTCACAAATCCCAAATGTCAAATGTTTAAAAACTTACCATTCTTAATCGATTCATAAGGTTTTGTGACTCGAGTCACAAAACCCGAATCAAAAAGTTAAATTTTAAAGAACTTTTTGAGTCGATTCAGAAACATCCCCACTTCGATTCAAGCAAAAAAAATTAAAAACAAATGCAAAGAAATAATTTTTAATTAAAAAAAAAATTAATTTAGTATGTAAAAAAATTAATTCAAGACAAAAAATATGTAATGCATAAGAAATATTCATTAAAAAAATTATGATGAATAATGGACATGTTATGAAATGCAATAAACACGTTTGCACAAAGATAAATAACTGAGTAATTAAAAAGACAATAAATACTACATAAAAACATCACACAATCATAATAATAAGTGAAAAATTGACTTGTCTTACAAAGACACTTATTAAATCACAAGTAATCAAATGAAACAACCTCAATTTATCATATAAAGACAACAAAACACTTGTTTGGCCTTTTTAACTATGTTATTCATAAGCACAAGTGAAAATTGTTAAATAAATAATAAATTATAAATCAAAGGGGCAAAGAGCTTGATAGGCGAAACAGGGGCACACCTAGCAAAGCAAAGCAGTCACCTCGCCAAGCTAGGGGTGGACAAACACTCGGGGCTTAACGGTCAGGCCAAAACATCCAAACCAAGTAAAATCGTGGGTGCAAAAGTCCTAATTTTGATTGGAGTTAATTTCGATTTATTTAATTTGCAGTTTTTCGATTTGACGATTTTGTTGGTTTATTTCAAACGGTTTGGACCATGGAAAATAAATAGCTCAGATACAAAAGAAAAAAGTTTAGTTCATTTTACATAATTATATTTTTTTAATTAGATATTTACAATTAGATCAAAATTTAAAAGTATTATCAACTTTTAATAATATGATTCCGATAGATCTAATTTTATTCGCATGTCCCAATCACGTATTATAAATCCCATGATATATACCTGAATATATATTGGTTACATCTTTCATCACAAGTTCAATGCCATATTAAAAATCACTTTAAATGTCTAGTGATTTCACCATTTAGAATCCAGGATAAGTAATACATGAGTCATCTATAAAGGCTACTAAAAAGGACACCAAACATATATGTTATTAATTACAGTCATCCAAGATATACAGTTGATATCTTGGAGATGGATGAAGGCAAACATTAAAGGTTTCAATTACGACGAAAATCAGTGGTTGACAAATCCAAAAGAATGTCTAGGATGGAGAGGCGAACAACGAAAATAGTCTTGTTTCTTTTCTAGTATATGTGCTGAGCAGTGGTGTATTATTCTGGTTCTGCATGTGTTCAATTTGGTTCTGATGATGTTTTGCGTTATCTTTTAGGTGAGTAGTAGTCATGATGTTGTGCTGTTTCGCTTTGGAGTGGGCTTAAGATATGGTGCAGGGATGACTCTGTAGCTGTGGGAACAAGGGGTGGGAATTTAGGAGCGAGGTATCAGAAACTGTGTCGAATCCAAAAGAATGTCTTGATTGGAGTAGTTCTTAGTCTCTGAGCTGTTGGAGTCTCGTTTGGGTTGGCGGTTAGGGAATCAACGTTTGGTGATTCTTTGAATGTTTTTCTGTTAGGCCTGATGCTGTGTTTTCCTGGCTGTGTCGGAGTTACATGTTTTGGTTTGACTAGCTGAGGGGCTGGAGGTTGCCGCGGTGTTTCAGTTTTAGTTTTTCTTTTGGCAATCTTGTTTAGGTCCTGCAGTTTGTGGGTGTCTGATCTGAATCTTGAAGCCTTTGCTGGAGTTCTTGAACGAGTTTTATTTGGTTTAGGGAATCATTATGTCTAGTCTGGGGGGGATTTCAATATTGCAAGTGGTGGTCGTGTAGTGGTTTAAGTCCCAAGATATTTGATGTTTTGGTTTTGTCATTTCTATCTTCAGTATGTGCTGTAGCCTGTAGGAGCATTGGAGTAGTAACTCTAATTCATAGTAGTATGATGTTGTTTGATACTATACTGGTGTATTGTTTGGCATTACTTATGCCATTTTATCAATTTTATTGGCTTTTCAAAAAAATTACAGTCATCCAAAATGAGTATTAAATAACAATAAATTTAAAATCACCAACTAGTAAGGAATCATTCATCCAGCAAGCATGGGCAAATATGTACTTGTAGTACTAGAGATAAAACATGTAGACAAGCCATTTTAATTGTTGAACCTGCACATGTAAAAAAATAATTAGGTTGTGAAGCCACTAAAACTTATCATAAAATAAATACAAAACTAAAAGTAATAACCTTAACATTCTTGTTTCCAAATGTGGATATACAATATCATATAAATCACTAAGTATCTTTATATTTGCACTAATTCAGTGAAAATTTTTAATAAATATTGCATCATTGAAAATATTGCATGATAAAATTTATAAGCAAAGCATGATAAAAAATATCCAAAACATTAATTCAAGTTTTTAGCGAACAATACAATTACTATCAGAACATAACAGACAAATTCACAAGCATATTTGACTATAATTAATAACAAAACAATTACTAACAATACAACATATTTTCTATTATAATATATTATTGTTATTATTAGAATGTTATTATTATTATTAAAATATTATATTAGTCATCTCTATTTATATAATAGTCATTATTGTATAGCAAACATATATGGAAAGTAACATTGTATATATATCACTGGGAAATCAATAGAAAAAGTAACGATTTATGATTCTTACATCGTATCAGTAAGCACTACGTACTGATCCAAATATCAAACCTTAAACCCTAAATCGTCACCTTCTCCTTCCTAACCCAAACTATGTCGCCCCATCTTTCTTCTTTCCAACATGTCCGACGATAACCATTCTCCTCCTCTCCTACCAAAACCCCGACATCCTCTCCCAAGTGTGTCACCATGGCAGCAACACCACCTCATATCCACTCTGCTTTCACCATCTCAAACATCATAAATTTCATCAAAATTACCTTGAGCATCGGTAAAAGGCCAGTATAACCAATGGTCCAAACTCTTCAAAATCCATGCTTGTGTTCATCAAGTTATTGCTCACATTATTTAAACTGGACCTGCATCCTCTCTCGACCACAAAACCACTGATTCTCACCTCTAGTATCGTCTAGATGTTGTTTTTGTTTTCCTTCATTGGATTTACGATACTATATCAGATGATATTCTTCACAGAATAATCGAACGCGATTCAACTGCAGAACAAGCATGGAACCGATTATTCAATATATTTTATGACAACAAAAATTCTAGGGATCTCTACCTATAGCAAGAATTTTTGAATGCTTGTATGGAACAATTTCCTGATGCCTTCACCTACTATCAACATCTAAATTCATTATCAAATCAACTCTCTGATGTTGGTGCTTTTATGATGAATGAAAGGTCGTACTTCAACTCATCTTTGGCCTCATTAATGCATACATTAAATTCGAATCATAGATTTGTCACAAATATTCTCTTCCCCCCTTTTTACAAAGCTCGTTCCATGATTATCCTAGAAGAAATTGCCAAGGCAAATAAGGAAGTGACTTCAGTCGATAACTCATCTTTCTTATCCTCTCAAGATAATATTTTAGCCTCATCAAGTCATAACCGCAGCAACAATTACAATGAACGCGACAATAGTGCTCGCAGCGCCCGACATAATAGTTGCGGAAAGGCAGGGGAAGACACAATGGTCAAGGTAGAAGCCGCTCTTAGCCGCAACAACAATACTGGTTTCCATCTCTCTATCAGTAATAGTCGCGGGCATATCCATGGCAACCATGGGAAAATCCACCATGTCCCAATTTGATAAAATAGGTGTGTCATAGAAAAAATCTAGCATACTAGGTCCTAGGCATTAGCTAGCCCAATATAGCCACTGCATCATCTACTTCCACTGGTCAACAAGCACCAAAATACTATGTTCCGACATATATCTAGGATGTTATACACTCTTTCTCCATCTCTTCTCCTAATGATCAAAGGTATATAGACAGAAGAGTAACTTCACATATGACGAGTAATGGAGGTAACCTCGCGTCTTATTTTAACACGAGTAATAATATTACTGTTGGAAATGGTCATGCATCTTTACCCAATTCTATAACATTAAAAAATGTCTTACATGCATCGAAATTTATAAAAATCTCGTTTATGTTAGAAAATATACAATTGATAATGATGTCTCAGTTGAATTTGACCCTTTCGATTTTTTGTGAAGGATTTTCAGACAGGAACACTTTTAATGAGATGTAATAGTTCTGGTGACCTTTACCCCATTTCCACAAGACAAAACACAACAACATCACCATCATTTATTGTTGCCGCTTCATCTACCAAGTTATGGCATAGTCGTTTAGGACATCTGGGAGCTCCTATTTTAAATTTTCTTCATGAAAATAAACTTTTGCTATGTAATAAGTTTCTAAATGATTTCTTTTGTCACTCTTTTGCTATGTAATATCTTTTTTCATGATTCTTTATAAACTACTTGCATGTCTTTTGATATCATTCGTTGTGATCTTTGGACTTCTCATGTATTAAGCTCTAGAGGGCATCATTATTATGTCATATTCCTTCATGATTTTACAAACTATTTATGGACTTTTCAAATCTCAAACAAATCACAAGTACATTCTATTTTTTTTACAATTTCATGCTCGGATTATAACATAATTTGAACGTGAAATAAAATATTTTAAATATGAAAATGGCAGAGAATATGATAACTCTCTCTTTCAAAAGTCTTGTGAACTAAATGGAATTTCCTTTAGATTTTCTTGTCCTCACACCTCCCCTCAAAATAGAAAATTCGAAAGAAAAATTCGTACAATCAATAACATCATCTGAAACCTCTTTGCTAATGTGTCTACTCAACCCATTTTTGGCACCATGTCTTTCAAATTGGCCACTTACCTACACAACATACTTCCAAATAAGAACCCGCTCTCCAATCACCCACAAAAATTCTTTACTAAAAAGATCCTGCCTATTCACACCTCCGAGTATTCGGATGCCTTTGTTATCCCTTAATTCCTTCCACCACCAGGAATAAACGTCAGCCTCGGTCAACACCATGTATCTTTCTAGGATATATGTCTACTCATAAAGGTTATAAGTATTAGGAACTATCAAGTCGCTAAATCATTATCTCTCGGCATGTTATTTTGTAGGAAAATGTGTTTCCTTTTTCCACCATGAATTCTCCTACAACGACTAACTATAACTTCTTAGATGACGACATAATCCCACTTCTGACCTCACAAGTGTACACGCCTCCACCATCCTCCTCTCCCAACATAACACTGTCCCAACCACCATCAGTAGCATCCCAACATACTCCTCCCTCTCAAACCACAAACCAAACAACCTTTACCCTTCTCAAAAAACCCTCGGCACAACAACCTACTCCCATGGCTCAAACACCTCCCTCCCAAACAACAATCTCATCTACACAAACAACACCGACCACCTCCTATCCACCTATTTAGCCTCCTATTTCCACTCCTGCACCTTATTCACCTTAAATGACAACCCGAGCACAACAAGGAATTATCAAACCCCATAAACTTTTCAACCTACATACATCCACTCACCAATTTATCTCTCATTTACCGACAAATCTCATTGATGCATTAAATGATCATAATTGGAAAATGTCCATGAAAGATGAATATGGTGCTCTTATTGAAAATAAGACGTAGGAATTAGTTCATCATACCTCTAATGCTAATTTTATTCAAAGTTTATGGATTTTCAGGCATAAGAAGAAATCTGATGGTTCTTTTGAGTGATACAAAGCTCTTCTTGTATTTAATGGTGCTGATCAACAATTAGGCATCAGTTATGATGAAACTTTCAGCCATGTCGTCAAATTGGCCACTATTTGCATGGTACTTATCATTGCATTATCTAAGTCAAGGTGTTTCCATCAAATAGATGTCAAGAATGTGTTTTTTCATAAAAATCTTAACGAAACCGTGTATATGCACCAACCTGCTAGATTTCGTGATCCACAATAACCTGAGCATGTCTGTCTCCTCAATAAGTCTCTATATGATCTCAAACAAGCACCTTGTGCCTGGTACCATATCTGACTATGTTGCCACATTGGTTTTCTATCTCAGCATCTTTGATAACTATTTATTCATTTACCATCATGGTATTGATATTGCTTATATCATTTTATATATGGATGACATAATTCTCACTATTTCCTATGACGCTCTTCGTGCCTCTATTATGTCCAAACTTTGATTTGAATTTGCCATGAAGGATTTGGGTCATGTGATTTATTTTTTGGGAATATCTGTCACTAAACATACAGTTGGCCTTTTCTTGTCTCAAAGGTAATATGCAGAGGAAATTATAGAATGAGCAGGCATGTCTTGCAATCCATCACCCACCCCAGTCGACACTAAGGCAAAACTCAGTGGGTCTTATGGGAATCCATATTCTGACCTAACTAAATATCGGACTCTTGCAGGAGCATTAAAATATTTAACTATCACAAGACCCAATATATCTTATGCAGTACAACGGGTATGCCTGTTCATGCATGACTCTGAAACACAACATATGTCAGCACTGAAGCGTATATTTTGGTATATTCATGGCACTATTGATTTTATCTTTCACTTGTATCCCTCTTGTGTCAGCAAATTGGTTTCTTACACTAATGGAGATTGGATTGGTTTCCCAGACACCATCTAGTCCACCTCTGGTTACTATGTCTATCTTTTTGACGATTTAATCTCTTGGTCTACCAAACACCAACACACCCTATCTCAGTCTAGTGCAGAAGCCGAGTATCGTGGAGTCGCTAATGTAGTATATGAATCTTGTTCAATTAGAAACTTACTATTAGAACCACATTTCCCAGTCGCAACACCCACATGGTCTATTGTGGCTATGTGAGTGTTTTCTATCTATCCGACAACAAATTTCAACGTTTGCGCATAAAACATATTGAGATAGATATATATTTTGTGCGTGAAAAAGTTGCCCGCAACCAAGTACGAGTTTTGCATGTCCCATCACGTTACTAAATTGCTAGCATCTTCACCGAAGAACTTCTGTTACAACTCTTAGATGATTTTTGTGATAGTCTCAACAATCGTCAACCTCCCGTTTCGACTACATGGGTGTATTAGAATATATTATTATTATATTATATTAGACATCTCTATTTGCAAAATAGTCATGATTATATAGAAAACATATATGCAAATTTATATTATATATATATATATATATATATATATATATATATATATATATATATATATATATATATATCATTGGGAAATCAATAGAAAGGCATGACTTATAATTCTTACATTTACCATGTATAAATGCATCTTCCTAACAAACAAACTAGCAATTTTAAAAGCATGATAAATATGATGCAACATCCAATTTATTGCATTATCCAACATACTAAATAATAAAAGTCATAAGCAATGCATGATAAAAAGTATCCAAAGCATCCAAGTATTTTAGTGAACAATACAATTATCAACATAATATAACAGACAAATTCACAAGTATAATTGATTGCAATTACTAACAATACAACATATTTACCATGTCTGAATGTATCTTCCTAACAACAAACTAGCAATTTAAAAAGCATGATAAATATGACATAACATCCAACATATTAAATGATAAAAGTCATAAGCAAAGCATGATAAAAAAAGTATCCAAAGCATCCAAGTATTTTATTGAACAATACAATTACTAACAGAACATAACAAACAAATTCACAAGCATATTTGAGTATAATTACTAACAATACAATTACTAGCAATACAACATATTTATCATGTGTGAATGTATCTTCCTAACAAACTAACTAGCAATTTTAAAAGCATGATAAATGTGATGCAACATCCTACATATTGCACCATCCAACATATTACATGATAAAAGTCATAAGCAAAGCATGATAAAAAGTATCCAAAACATCCAAGTATTTTAGTGAACAATACAATATTAGTAAAAAAAGTAACAAACAAATTCACAAGCATATTTGACTACAATTACTAATAATACAATTACTAGAAATACAATTTAGAGAACAATACAATTAGTAGCCGAAAAAATAGACAAATTTACAAGCATATTTGAATTATGCAATTTTAGTGAACAATATAATTACTAAATGAAAGGCCAAAACCACATACAAGAAGCAAATAAGCAAGTGCTAAAAAACAAAGAAGCAACATTGTACTACCAGAAAAAAAATTCTCCTTGTTGACTCTTAAACTAAAAGTTCATATACTCTCTCAACAACATTAAACGCAAAACCAATAACAACTAAAATCAACGCAGAATCAACAACAACTAGAATCAACCTTATTTCGAAATTCAAACTCAATTTTTAACTCACAAGCATATTCAAGAAGATTATACTTACAATGTTGTTGATCATAACACCAATCCCAACTCCCTCTTCTTCTCTACTACTACCTCCTTGCTCCACGCCATGTCTTGCACTTAGTCCTCGTTTGCTACTACCTTCTTGCTCCACTACTCAAAGAGCATTACACTTGTAACCACCGTAACATATTCAACCAATCTAATTGCCTACCTGCAACTAAACTGCACCGGTCACCTACAGGATCTCTCAGCTCACGCGAGCAGGTACCTTAAATAGCCTTAAAAACCACCGTACAGGGATATTCACCACCGCGAGTAAGCCTTCACCATCCAAACATGTAATATAGCTACTAGGGCCTTTGAGTCTCCTTGTGTTTACGGTGATTTCCGGTAAACAACCTCTAGTCCTCCAAACTATAAAATATACTTTGGTTACTCGCAGGATCGACTAGATTGATCCTAGGACATAGTCAAACAAATGTCTTTTGAAAGGATTCGATTCATGTTTTGCCTGTTCTGACTTCGAGAAAAACTTGTTTTGTGATTCGATCGTATGAATGTTCACTTGAAACAATACTGGTCATACGAGTTAATACAACTTTCAAAGAAACATAAATAAAAGCATGTAAATTGCATAAAAAGTAAAGTGCAAAAATATAACATGCAGTAATGTAAAATGCCTCGAAATGAAAGTTTAGACGTAACGAAAGAAATGCAAGAAGATAAATAACAGGAAGTAAATGGAAGCAGTGATAATGAAAAGATACTTGAATAAAGGAAAACACAAATGTATTTAAATTGATGTTGGTGTCATACGTACATTTCTCAGCAAACTCGTTCTCTAAACACTTGATACTTGAGTGATTTGTGAGTGATATGTACAAAACGAACACACGGAATCCTAACATTAAGACCCTTATTTATACTAGTTTCGACCCTAACGGTCCTATACTAATCTAACGCCACGTTGCCCACAAGAAAACCTTGGGATGCCATCTGTCTTTGTGCCGTTACACAAACTACTCCGAAATTCAAATCATCCCGCCTGAATCTTCTTTCGACATGTAGCAACGCAACCAGAATCGAGAATGCCACGAAGACACGTTCAGCCTCAGTACTTTACGTATTTCACAAAAACGTTTAAGTCTTTTAAAGATATTCTTCTTCGAATTAGCTCCAAGTCTAACCATCTTTATTCCAACTCAAACCAACATCCTCGAAACATGGCCGTCAGTAGCCATTTTTAAACTCAGAAATGGTCATCAGTAACCATCTTCCTTCGATTTGTAACTCTTCAAAGGATATTCTTTCCAAACGAAATCCCCAGCCAACAAATTTCCCCCAATAAATGCTTGTTTCGAAAAATAAGAGAAATAGGCGTTTCTTGTTTTAATGAGATTTCGTTTTACTCACTTCTGAGAGTTCCAAGACAACTGACTAACGTCATAATCATTTATGGCTCTACTTTCAAAACGTCTTGTCATTTTCAAAGATGTCCTCTCAGAACTTACATTCCCACGTTCTGTCATTACCTCATGATCATTACTCCTATATACTAGGAGTAAAGCTAATAATTATTCGACTGCCGTTGGATTAAATCAACATCTGCGGCGTGTCTTTGACTTTTACCCAAAAGATTTAAAAAGGTTTCCGTTAAACCTTTAAATACATGAACTTCTATCCTTGCATAACTTCCACTTCTATTTTCTTTATCCTCAACACAGAAGAGAAAAATCTTCTTTGTCCTCTTTTAACCTATTTCTCAAATCAAATTCACTCATGGCGTCTTCCTCAAATGCTCTTCAACCCATTCAAAAATTCCAACGTCCTACACAGATAAAGAAACAAGAACACCTTCCAGACCCAAATGACGCAGAGGCACGCTCTATCTACGCTTCTCAGGTAATCATCCCTTTTGAACTTTCTGGAAAAACTCATGCTTTCATGGGTCCGTTACCAGGAGGAAATAACCCCTCTTTGGGTAAATTCTTCCTTGCCTATTACAAAACTAGGCCCTTAGTTAGCAAGAATAAGATAGATGATGAAGGTCACCCAGTCTCAGCTAACCCTGATAGCCCAAAAGAGACCTCAACTGAAACTCCTTTGGCCTTAGAGAAAATTAGGTTAAACTATGTAACCAATTTTGTGAAAGTCTTTAGGTCAATCCCTTTAGCAAAGGATCCTGAACTGTATTATGCTTGGCTAACGAAGGTAGAAAAGCAAAAAGCGCCTTTCTGGAAACAACTAGGGATTTATGATTTAATCCAATTATCCAAAACAGGTTTAGAATATAACCAAACCATGTTAGTAGCGTCAATTTACTTCTGGGATGCTTCTCACAATACTTTTCACCTTCCATGCGGGATGGTTACCCCTACCCTCTTCGATGTAGCTGCCATTACAGGGCTTCGACCAACTGGGGAAACCTTCGACCCTAATTTCATGGATACTGACACCATCAATTTTAATGAAGCAACAGTCACCTATACTGCCTTCATTCAACAATACCACAACGAAACGGACCCAGACGTTTCTGACGAAGAACACATAGCATTTCTAGCACTTTGGCTCTCGAGATGCGTCTTTTGCTCTAGGTCCATACAAGTAGCAAAAAGATATCTTTGCATGGCTAACCAGCTAAATGCTGGGATAAAGTTAAACCTAGGCCAGTTAATTCTAGGATTTCTTTATGAGAATCTTGGTGAAGCAAAGGACCTTTTTAAGAACTACAAAACAAGATCTCTTCTTTTCGCTGGTCCTTTCTAGCTGTTGCAACTATGGCTTATTGCCACTTTCGAGGCTCACCTCCCATATAAAAATGTTGTGGATGAAGAAAGTGCAGCCATAAAGGATCGAACAGTGGAAGGAACCAGATTGGCTTACCTAACTCCAAAGGAAAAAAAATGGCAAACTTCGTGAAACCTTTCTGGCATTCATAATGATGTTCGCTGAACGTCATTAATTCACTCCTTCGATGGCTCCATTCGTACAATGTAAGGTGGGTCCCGAATGGTTTACTCGAGAGTTTCCAGCAACTTCTCCTGATCAACAAGCTGAATCTATGGCCATCTGGGAAGCTTTCCTCACCCCAAAGTTGTTATATCACCGACTTCGATCTTCAAAAAGTCATTGTTGTCTCCTTTGCTATCAACCCAATCTGGTTTCAAGACAATTTGGGCTGGTTCAACTCAAACCAAAGTGTTTGTATGACAAAAGGAATCACATGTGTCTACACACTTCGCATCTGGAAGAAGATGACTATGAATCAAAAATCTCCCGATATGTTGGCATCACCACTTTGTCTCCCGTTTCTTTCGAGCCTGCTTTTTATTCTACCATAGATTTTCATCAATGGTGGACAGAATATTATTCTACGCAAATCTTCGATGCTGAAAGCCTTACTCGAGAACTAACTGAAGCTTTTGCTGATGTGCAGGAGAATTTCCAGAAAGGTACTTCGACTCATATTAAAGAAATTCAAGCATTTCAAAAGTTCTTTGAAACTATCTACAAGCCTGATGACCTTAGAGGTATCTTCATGAGGCTGCGGTTAATTTACGTGAAAAGTTTTCTGCTAAACTGGATAAGTTGAAATTGCCTACGTCTGTTCGACCTGAACTACGTTATAAAGTGGCTTTTGAACTTCATCCTCCAAAATTTCCTCCACTTCCTAGTGCTGATTTTGGGGTGGCCTTAAGCCCTCCTTTTCCAGATTGGTTTGTGTGTGGGAATCTCATAAAAATTCTTCAGGAAGAATCTAAAAAACGCGCTGAACGAGTGGTCCCAACTAAGCATACCTTGGATACTTTCAAAGGACATCTTCATATAGATCTTGAGCATGTTCGCATTTTGACTCCAATACCTGAAGGTTGGGGTTTAGACAATCCTTCGACTAATTTTTCCTTTTTCATTGAAATACTGATTTATATTTTGTTCACAGCTGTTGCTCGAAAGAAGCAAATCAAGGAAGCCCCTATACAAAAGGGTTCTGGAACTTTGAGGAACACCAGGGCGAGTGGGAGTGACTCTGTCACCACTAGCAAGAAGCCTACGGTACATGGATACCTTATATTTTAGCTTGTGAAATTTAATGACTGTCACTCACTTGGTTTTAATATGTACTTCAGAGCTCGAAACCTCCAGCGCATTCGAAGCGAAAAGTTCCTCCAACAGCCGACTCGGACGATGAAGATAAATCTCCTCCTCGCACCAGACAAACGTTAAAGAAAAGACAGAAAGCTGCCACCCCTTCAGCCAAAGGAAAGGGATCTGGGACTTCGAAGCTCACTTCTTCGAGTGACAAGGTATCTTCTGAGGACTCACCCTTGAAGGCTGCTAGCACTATCCCCATTGTGGAGAGTCATAACTCCAGTCCAGACAACATTCCAACCAAGGTATTTTGGGTTTCACAATTTAACCATTTCTTTACACTCTAATTCTAATGATTAAGTTCACATTTTACCTTGTAAATGTAGGATGATGCTGGTACCGCTACTTCTGATCTCAAAGCCTCAAGTTTACACATTGACCTTGACAATCTTCGAGGTAAATGTCCGCTCTTTCGAATGACAGATGGACTTTCTGCCCTTTTCTCCATTTTGATTGATTCTAACTGTCCATCGCAGGTGTTTCTCAACAGAAATCTCATGTGCTTTCTCCCGTTATTGAAGACACTCAACCTCTTGCAACCATCATTCCGACTGCGTCTGTTGAAGAAAGCCATTCAAATGATGAGTCTCGATCCATTCATCAAGATGAAATTATGGAGGAAAATCCGCAATGTTTGAATAGTGGTAACGCAGCTGGACAACCAACTGGCAGCGAAGACACTATATCTGAACAAGATGCTGCAGAAGAAACTTCCAAACTGCCTACACTTGGTTCTAATGAAACTTCGAACCTTGGGACTACAGTCACTCCTGTGACTACTTCGAAGCAAGCCCCTGCGATGCCTACTCCCTCAGAACTAGAACAACTCAAGAAAACTGATCCTGTGAGCATCCTCAAGACCATGATGAGTATTGATAGCGCTTCGTCCCTTGGAACTCCTTCAATTGTCTTGGCAGGTGCTGGTGACAAGGATGATATTCCTAAACTCCTTCATCAGATAAGGGAGATGTTCTTTGAAACCAACCTCGTCGAAGCTCTCAGTAAGGATTCCACCAAATATTACGGTCTAAACAACCTTCTGAAGAAAGTGGACTTACTTCTTGTTCCAGTGGAAGTCTTAGAAGTAATTGTTTTATTGAGTTCTCTGATTGAACAACTCCAATCTAATCTCCTTCGAAAACGGGATGTTGACGGACAACTCACAGCAAAAATGACTTCTCACAGTTCTTCATGGGAAGCTGCTAACAATGCAACGAAGAAGGCTGACACCCTTAAGCTCGAGCGTTCGAAGAACCAGCGAGAATATGAAGAGTGTGAGACAAATATCAAAGCCTGGAAAAAAGAAATTGAGCATCTCAAAGGGAAGATAAAGGATGCCCAGTATCGTCAGGTAGAAATCCAAAAAACCAATCAAGATGAATTAACTGAAGTGGCGCAGTCGGGGATTCGACATTTCGAGACGGCACAGAAGCTAGTGCCAGAGATCGAAGAACTGAAAAGACAACAGGCATTGATCGAACGTCATATGTCCTTATGGGAGACCCAATACTCGAAGATAAAAGATAATCTTCCCAAAGATTTTAATTATCCACTTTGGATCTTAGATTACTCTTCTTGTATTCCGAACTTAGTTTATTTTGTAATCGAACTTCCTCTCAAAATCTATATGCAATTTTATCTTTCGCACATCTAACTTTGCAGTTGTCATTAGTAGTATTTTAGCAATTCTTAAAATTTGCCAAAATATATTTTTATTTGTCACAGTGATTTTAATAAATGTAACCATGTGACATGATTACCCTTCGCAGCCCCTTAAACCTAGACTTGACGTTTCCACTTCCCTTAGGCATAACCATCATTAAATGATGACATCACCTTTTTCAAAACGCCTATTTGAGACGTGCGTGCATCAGTTTTCAATCATGATTACTTTTCAACTTCCAAGGCGGGAAACGGCGGAGGCCATAACTTCTCTTGGGGATAACAAACGCAGTCCAATCATTAATCAAGACATAAACCGTTCCTTCTGCCAACATAGTCTATATAAGGGGTAGCGTTTTACTCCTTTCTTCATACTTTCGCTAAACTCTTATCAATATTTTGCTCTCTTCCTCTTGCATCCTCTCAAACACAGAGTTTAACAAACTCTTTTTCTTTCTCAAATGGCGCAACCCTTAACCTACAATACCATCAGAGCTTGTATCAAGAAAGAGTTCAAACTTTCTGAGGAGGAGTTTGATGAAAACCATATCAGCTTCAAAGCACTCTTTGCTAACCAACATCTTCAGTTCTATCCTGAAATCCTGGAGGGATCTATTTATCCCAATATGTTAGCAGATTTTTGGATGTTTGCGTCTCTGCGCATAGATCCGGAAGGGAGGACCACTATCGTATCTGAGGTTCGAAGGGCTCACATTACCATCACTCCTTCCACCATCTCTGACTTGCTGAGATGCGAAAATTTTGGAGAAGCTTTTGATGATAACACCATCAACATGACCACCTATCGCATGTTGAGGACCCTCATGGAAAAGGACCCTTTTAGTAATAAAGTAATAAAGATTTGGCACCAGCTTTTGGTGGGCAACTTCCGCCCACGAAGCCATAACCTTGACAACATCATGATGGAGGATCTGGAGTTTATACTCTGTACCCTCCGGGGAAAGAAGATAAACTTTCCGTTGCTAATCTTCAAAGGTTTTGTCGAAGCTGTTTCCATGGCTGCTTCTCGCCAAGGTGTGGTCACATGTCTTCCTTATGGAAGATTCTTGTCCTATATGTTCCTCAAAAAGGGCATAGTGAGAAGAATGCGCAACTCGGGGTCTCTCGACATGTTCGAAGCAGAAAGCTTGCCCCTACTATCCTTGGAAGGCTTAGAGCAAAGGATTAACTAGAGGGTGCTTTGTTTGAGGCTTAGATGAAGGCGTTATAGGCCTTGGTTTTATTTTGGATGCCTCTTTTTTTTGTTAACCTCTAGTATATTTCTTTTCTGTAGTCCCTTTTGTCATTGGAAACATAATCTTTTCCAGAAATGTAATGTATTCCAATCTTAATGAAATGCATTTTGATACTACTTTGTCCGTGTTTACTTTACTTACCGCATAACACTTTTGAACGTAAGGCCATTTTGGTGCTTGTTCAACCATTTTGGCCTACGTAGCATCCTTTGAATATCTACGTTTTTGCAATTTTAACTTCGTGCATGCTTGATTTGTATCTTTTCAGATACTTTCCATTTACCCTTAAAATTCTACGATCTTCTGCCAATTCTTCTATCTCATAAGCGTTATTTGAGAACACTTTCAAGATTCGAAAAGGGCCTTCCCAATGTGGGGACCATTTACCTAACTCCTGATTCTTTCGATCTATAGGTAAAATTGCTTTCCAGACTAAGTCATTACTAATAAACGTTTTACCTTTCACCTTTTTATTGTATGCTCTGGACACTCTTTCTTTTTGTCTTTTTATCATCTCCAATGCTTGAAGTCTGTCTTCGTCCAAATCTACTAATTCATTCATCATCAATTCCCAATAAGTGTTTGGAGGAATTTCTGCCTGCCTCTGGATCCTGACTGATTGCAGGTATATTTCGACTGGAAGCACTGCGTCGTGTCCAAACGTCAATTGGAAAGGTGTTGTGTTTGTAGCTTCTTTTGGCGATGTCCGACAAGCCCAAAGCGCTTGATCCAAAGTTTTATGCCAATTCTTGGGTTTGTTCCTACATGTTTCTTTATAAGACCAATTATTATCTTATTTGCTGCTTCGACTTGTCCATTTGCCTGAGCATAGTAAGGTGTAGAGATAAACAACTTGAAACCCATATTTTTGGCGAAATCTTGCATCTTTCGCCCAGTGAACACTGAACCTTGGTCTGTGGTTATACTTTCTGGGATTCCGAACCTGTATATGATGTGTTTTTGAATAAACTCAATCACATCCTCCTGATCCACATTCACAAGTGGTATCACTTCGACCCATTTTGTGAAGTAGTCTATTCCTACCAAAATATATCTTTGACCTCTGGAAGACTTGGGGTGAATTTCTCCAATTAAATCTAATGGCCAACCTCTAAAAGGCCATGGTTTTATTATTGAACTTAACTCGTTTGCAGGAGCATGTTGAATACCTGCATGTTCTTGACATTCCTGACATCCCTTTGCAAATTCTATGCAATCTTTAAACATTGAAGGCCAATACATTCCGTATCGAAACAAAAGCCATTTCATTTTGTGCCCCGCTTGGTGCGCACCACATGCTCCGCTATGTACATTTGAGAGAGCCAAATATGCTTCTGCTTCACCCAGACACTTTAATAAAACTCCTTCGGGAGTTTTCTTAAACAATTCATTTTCCATTAAAAAGTATGATAAAGCTCGATATTTTACCTTTCTATCCGTGTCTGTCGAAGGATCTTTTAAATAGTTCACAATTGGACTTCTCCAATCTGTGTCTGCTAAAGAGTCTATATTCAAAACTTCAAACTCTTGTTTGTTGGCAAAACCTAATTGTGAGTTCTCCAAGTCACTTGGGGAGAGCCTGGTAGCCATTGCCTTGCCTCTTACTTCGATCATCTCTTCTAGTTTTTCTTTTGATACCCTGTATCCTGAAGCTAACTGTGCCAAATCATTCGCTTCTTGATTTTTCACCCTTGAAACGTGATTTAAATTCATGTACTCGAATTTTTTGAGCAGCCTATTTGCTATGACAAAATACATGATCAAATTTTCTTTAATACACTTGTATTCTTTCGTCAACTGCTTAATCACTAGTTCAGAGTCTCCTTTAATTTCGACTCTAGTTGCCCCCAATTCTAACATAGCTTCAAGTCCAACAATCAGTGCTTCGTATTCAGCTTTGTTGTTGGAGCATAAGGGACCTTCAATTTTGTACTTGATCTTTGTTGGAATCCCATCAGGAGAAATTATTAGTACTCCAACGCCAGTTCCTTCTTTATGGGTTGAACCATCGAAGTATAGCTTCCAAGGCTTCAATTCTACGTATTGTTGAGGGTTTTCAACCACTGCATGGTCAACAATGAAATCTGATACGATCTGACCTTTCATTGCTTTAAGGGGTTGAAATATCAAAGAGTACTCAGTAAGGGCCAACGCCCATTTGCCAATTCGACTATGCAATATAGGCTTTTATAGCATGTGTTTAATCACATCACAATGAGACGAAACATAAACATCAACTGGCTTTATATAATACTTTAGTTTGATACAAGAGAAATATAGACAAAGGCAGAGTTTTTCTATTGCACTATACCTAGTCTCTGCATCATTGAGTACTCTACTTAAGTAATAAATGGCTCTTTCGATGCCATTATCATCTTCTTGAGCTAACATGCTACCTATTGTATTATCTGACGCTGAAATATACAAGCACATGTGTTTCTTCCCATTTGGGGGAGATAAAATTGGTGGATGCATCAAGTATTGCTTTATCTTCTCGAAAGCTTCTTGATGTTCGGCACGCCATTCGAACTTTCCTTGCTTTAGTCGAAGTAAAGGAGAGAAAGCTTGCGTGCGTCCACTCAAGTTAGAGATGAATCTTCTCAAGAAGTTTATCTTTCCCAATAAAGACTGTAATTCTTTCTTCGTGGATGGAGGCTTTGTTTCCATAGTAGCCTTCGTTTTATTTTGATTAATTTCTATTCCCTTTTTGTGGACAACGAAGCCCAGGAAATCTCCAGCCTGCACAAAGAAAGCACATTTAAGGGGGTTCATCTTTAAGCCATGTTTTCTCATTCTCTCGAATGATTGGCTCAGATGGTCCAGATGACTGTTATCTGAAACAGATTTCACCATAATGTCATCTATGTACACTTGCATGAAAGTTTCTAAAAAATCATGGAATATAAAATTCATTGCTCTTTGATAAGTTGCCCCAGCATTTTTTAGACCAAAAGGCATTACAACCCATTCGTAGGTGCCTATGGCCCCTGGGCAACGAAAAGCTGTTTTAGACACATCTTCTTTTGCAATGAAGATTTGGTTATACCCAGAATATCCATCCAACATACTTAGATATTCGAAGCCTGCGGCTGAATCTACTAACATTTTTCCCACAGGCATGGGATATTCATCCTTAGGCGTTGCTGCATTAAGATCACGAAAATCTATGCATACTCTTAATGAACCGTTTTTTTTAATAACCGGCACAATATTAGCAATCCATTCGACATACCTCGTAGTTCTGATGAACTTGCATCGTAGAAGTCTTTCGACCTCTGCTTTGATCTTCGAATGAATTTCTGGTGCGAACCTTCTAGGAGTTTGCTTGATGGGCTTTTTTCCTTCCTTTATGGGCAACTTTAATTCGACCAAATCTCGCCCTAAACCAGGCATCTCGTCGTAATCTCATGCGAAGCAATCTTTGTTCTCCTTCAACAACGCGATGACTTTTGCCTTCAAGGTTGGCTCTAGTTTTGCACTGATGTATGTTACCCTCCTCTGATCTCCATCTCCAAGATTTACTTCTTCGAGTGGGTCTTGGGCTTACATTTTGATATTCACCCCCATTGGGTCTTTCTCGAATCCCAAAGGCTCTTCGTCGTAGATTGCATGCAGCCTTTGACTCATCTCCTCTCCTGAGATTTCTTTGGCTTGAACTGGATTTTCGAGGAACTGGGGGGTAGGATGTATTCCAGAATCCCTCGTTTCTGCTTCTCTTTGAACCGTACTGACCGTCATGTGTGATAACTCGGCTTCGAGAGCCGTGTTTCTTTTGTTCTCGGCTATGTAAGCCGAAATCTTTTTGAAAAAAGATGCTTCAGACATGACCAACGTCGTCATCCCAGCCTGTTGGCCGTATTGTTGGTGAATGCTCCACCGGTGAGGTATCTTCTGAACCGTCCATTATCTCTCTATTCCATTGGAATCCATTAGGATGTAAAGACAAATAGTATAAAGCATTTTTGTTTGGAGTGTATATATCTTCAGCAGCATGGCAAGGTCCTATGTTCGCCAAATTCCTGTCGAAACTAGTTTTATTGACCTGATTGACTTCACCCATGTAGTAACTTTGATCTCCTTCGATGTTCTCTACTATGCCATCTTCTCTCCAAATGGTTAGTCTTTGATGCATCGTCAAATGCACAACCGCCACTCCATGGATCCACTCTCTTCCAAGCAAAAGATTGTAATTAGCCTTTGCTGGTATCACCATGAACATCGTTGGCCTGGTGACGGAACCCACAGTTAAATTCACTTGAATTACTCCTAAAGTTTGCCCTATCTTGCCTTCATAGTTGGACAGAACCATGTTATGTGGTCTTATATCAGTATCGAACATACCAATTCTCTTCAACATGTATTGGGGCATTAGGTTCATCGCTGCTCCCCCATCTACTAAGACTTTGTTAATGCCAACATTCTCAATCTTGGCTCTTATGTAGAGTGGTTTCAAATGATTCCTCATACCTTCATCAGGCCTCTCGAAGAAAGCGTTCTGCTCTTCGACTACCCCATTGTTCAACACATAATAACACACAGATATGTGTCTTGCCATCTCTTCCTCATCAGCTTCCTCACAATCCTCAACTTCTGTTTCTTGGTTAAACTCATGAGGGAGTATTGACACAACATTGCAATTTAGGTTTATCGACAATACTCTGTCTGAGTCGAAATCGTTTGTCATCCTATCATCTTCCTTCCAAGGGCTGGAATGCATTTTTTCTTCTTCTTTCTCATTTTCAGAATCGAACAGCTTACGCTCCACTGGAGGTTTATTTGTCCTTGCCCCCTGCATTGGGATTTGATTGCTACTTGATTCTCCAGTCTCCCTTGGTTTGTATTCCCTTTGGGCTTTCTTCATCCTCTGGTGCCTTCTCCATTGTGATCTAGACATATGATTTTTGCCTTTGTAGTTCTCCAACCTGTACATCTCTCGATTGGAAGTCTGGAATTGCTTCATATATGCCATTGCAGTTCTTCCTCCTTGGTCCCAACCTGTACAAATGTATTTAAATTGATGTTGGTGTC
Source organism: Vicia villosa (assembly GCF_029867415.1). Classification (NCBI taxonomy): domain Eukaryota; kingdom Viridiplantae; phylum Streptophyta; class Magnoliopsida; order Fabales; family Fabaceae; genus Vicia; species Vicia villosa. The sequence goes on along the minus strand of NC_081185.1, from coordinate 65,375,834 downwards.
ATACGTATATTTCTCAGCGAACTCGTTCTCTAAACACTTGATACTTGAGTGATTTGTGAGTGATTTGTACAAAATGAACACACGGAATCCTAATATTAAGACCCTTATTTATACTAGTTTCGACCCTAACGGTCCTATACTAATCTAACGCCACGTTGCCCACAAGAAAACCCTGGGATGCCATATGTCTTTGTGCGGTTACACAAACTACTTCAAAATTCAAATTATCCCGCCTGAATCTTCTTTCGACACGTAGCAACACAACCAGAATCGAGAATGCCACGAAGACACGTTCAGCCTCAGTACTTTACGTATTTCGCAAAAACGTTTAAGTCTTTTAAAGATATTCTTCTTCGAATTAGCTCCAAGTCTAACCATCTTTATTCCAACTCAAACCAACATCCTCGAAACATGGCCGTCAGTAGCCATTTTTAAACTCAGAAATGGTCATCAGTAACCATCTTCCTTCGATTTGTAACTCTTAAAAGGATATTCTTTCCAAACGAAATCCCCAGCCAACACCTTGCCCTTGAAGGAAGAACATACACACTGTATAACTTTTGACCAGTATAGTATGCATCACTAATACCCCCACAATGAGTTGATACGTGACAATTTTACGTATTTTATAGGCACTTAATAACTTAAATAACAAGTAATCACATGAAACAACCCTAATTTATCATGAAAAGACGATAAAAACACCTATAATTAAATTGAGAAACACAATGTTTGGGAACTTGTTCCAAAATCTTCATATTATCAAGTGATTGAAAGTTATTAGGTCTTTTGCAACAAGTTTGGTGAGAATGGAAAAGTTTTTATAAATAAAGCAATACTTGTTGCGAAAGGATACGAACAACAAGAAGGCATATATTTCAATGAAACTTACGCCCATGTATCTCGATTAGAAGCCATAAAGATGCTTATAGATTGTTCATGCATCATGAATTTTAAAATCTTCCAAATGGATGCAAAGAGTGTATTCTTGATGGTTGCATCCAAGAGAAAGTGTTTCTTGATCAATCTTTAAGTTTTGTAAACTCTTTTTTCTTGATTATGTTTTTAAATTGACTAATACTTGGTACGGTGTGAAACAAGCTTATAGTGCTTGGTCTTAGCATATGAGCAAGTTTCTTCTTGAAAATAGCTTTCAAAGAGGGAAGGTTGACAAAATCCTTTTCATCAAGAAATATGGGCATGACATCTTATTAGTTCAAATTTATGTATATGATATCATTTTCGGTTCTACTAACGAATTCTTGTGTAAGAAATTTTCTTAGATTATGAATAATGTGTTCGAGATATCAATGGCGGGGGAGCTTTGATACTTCCACGGTCTTCCAACTCATTAATTTAAATAATTCACATTCATTAATCCTGAAAATTACTACAAATAATTATTAAGGAGATTTGGCACGAACAAAGGTAAAGCTATCTTTACTCTAATGAGTCCCTCATTCAATTTGAATAAATATGAGGCAAGAAAGCTAGACGTAGAAAACAAGTACTGAGGTATGATCAATTCTCTCCTTTATCTCACTGCATTTCATCTTGATGTCATGTTTGATGTGTTTCTTTGTGCCTCTTTTCAAGCAAACCCTAAAGAGTTACGTCTCATTTTATAAGATATCTCATTAGCACACCACTGATGAGTTTATGATACCCCTAAGGGAATGAGTTGTGTCTTAGTTGGGTACTCTGACTCTAATTTTTCTGGGTGCAAATTAGATCAAAAAAGTACCAGTGGTATGTTTCACTTACTTGGTAACTCGTTTGTCTCCTACCATAGGAAAATATAATCAAGTTTAGTCATATCCATAGTTAAAGTCTAATAAGTAATTGCACGTAGTTGTTATGCATAAATTATCTGGATGCAACACCAACAAAGTGATGAAGGAGTTAATCTCAAATATTTCCGATAAAATACAACAACACTAGCACCTTAAACCTTATGAAAAATATGATACTTCACTATCAGACTAAAACCATTAAGATTAGTTAACAATTCATTGAGATCATGCCAAAAAAAAGGAGATTGGGTATTTGAGCATGTGTCTTCATTTAATCAACTGACCAATATTTATACTAAACTTCTTTCTAAAGAAAATTTATTTTTCATAAGAACTGAATTAGGAATATTAAATTAAACATGCATGGCTTAATATATGCTAGATGCCTCTTATCCTTATTATTCTTACCTTTTTCTTTAGGGTTAGTACCACTTTTCACCCTTATAATATAGGCGACATTCGATTTACTCCCCCGGTAATTTTTTTTAATTTTCCCTTTGTAATATTTTTTTTTGGATTACCCCCTTAAGCGTGTAATTTAAATACCAAATCTAGGGGGAATAAAAAAAATTTACGGAGGGGTAAACTTTACATGTAGGGGACAAAAGACATAATATTTTTATATTTCAAGGGGGTATTTGAAAAAAAATTACAGGGGGGAAAGAGAATTCCGCCTATATTACAGGGGGCTTTGTATATTTAACCTTTTTCTTTAAGGTATACATGATCTACGTGCTTACCTTGTGTTGTCTTTGTCCTTTTTGATTATGCCAAAGGGAAAGAAGTATACTCTTAGTGGGAGTAATGTATACTCTCTATTTTTTCAGAGGGAGTTTAACCACTATAATCCCTTTTCTTTGTTTCTTTATTTCTCCACCCCCCCTAAGAGATGCATCGTCAAAATCAAAAAGGGGGAGAATATGATGTGGAACCTTGTTTTGGATGTAATAGATTTTTGTTTTGATGATGACAACTGTGAAGATACTCAGCATGATAAAGATGCAACATGATGGCAATTGTAAATGATTAGAAAAGAAAGATAACATCAACATGATGACAACTGTGAAGAACAAAATAGATATTCAGCATGATAAAAATACAACATGATGATTGTAAAAGATCAGAAAAGAAAGATAACATTCAGCATAGTAAAGATGCAAAAATTAAGAAGGTCTACCAATGCACTTAAGCAGTTAAAGATTCAAGCCATGGGTTTGATAAGGATTGACAAAGTTTCAAATATAGATGAAACTTCAAACATCAAACACACTTTCAAACAAAGGGAAACAAATATATCACATCAAAAACCTCAAAAGAAATCTTAAAGCAAGTGTCAACACAAAAGAATATATCTGACTAGGCTTAAAAGAGTTAATCTCCCAATTTAGTAAGTGAGTGAAACTTTTGTGAAAGCAAAAGTTCTTTCTTTGTAGAAGTAGATGGTTATAAGCACACATACACTTAAAACCTTATATAAAATGTTTCTGAAAAGAAAAAGCTTTGAAGTATATAAAAGTTGCATAGAAAAGGATGGAAGCATTCAAAAAGCCTGAAAATATTTTTTAACTGAATATAATCGATTAGAACTAAGTGTTAATCGATTAGATCATCACTTCCTTGAGGAACAAGGAAATTTGAACGCACTCAGATCCTATGGAACCGCTATATATCAACTCTTTCCTATTGTAGAACTCATTACCATTATTTTTAAATGAACAAATCAATCGGCTTAATCGATTAGTAACTGTCATTTTGGCTTTAATGTTATTTCCTCTTTTGGGAAATTTCAAGCCTATAAATAGAGGTCTCATTCTTCGGTTCAAAGCATCTAGAAATCGAATTGTGTATTGACAAGCAAACACACACGCTCTCTCTCTCTCTCTAAGTTTTCATTTTCACTTTCTCTCACTAGTTCTTATAGAAAAATGATTTTGTGAGGAAAGATCTTTTGTGAATGAGGTGTCCTTGTAATTTCTGGATGGGTAGCGTTGTATAAGTTCTCCAAGTATGTTGTTTATGCATCTTGGATGAACATGGTCCATTTTGGAATAAAAATATGTGGTTAGAAGCTAAACTTGTTAAAAGCTTTGATTGGGGATTGTGTGATCAGTTCCTATGTTTCTTTAGGTTGAAGATCGTTAATATTGATGAACTTCCCTTATGGCTTTTAGAAATTCTTTTTTATTTGAAGGTTGAAGATTATCAATATTAATGAACTTACCATTAGGTTCATGGTTAGCCCGTTTAAAACTATAGGTTAGAAGATCAACCTGTTAAAATCTCAAGAAGTTATTGGTTATCACGTTAAACCAAATAGAGCTCAGATATTTCGTGGAGAGAAGATTAATCACTTCAATCTACAGTTGGTAAGGAATCTTAGTCACTTCATTCTTAAATTTCTAGGGAGAAGATGTAAACGATCATATCTTCTGTCTTGTGTTATCAGGGTTGTAGGACAACCACCATTTCCTTGTATAAGGGAGTTCGTGAACTTCACTTACTAAAAGTTCTCAAGTATATAATGGAAACTCTCAAGATCAGTTCTTGGAGAGATGAGTAGGTCTTTTATTTTTTACTAAACCTCTATAGCTCTTAGTATTTTTTCTTCTCCCCTTAACTCTTTTACTTTTCGCACTTTATTTTTATATTCCACTGCTCATAAATAGATTTTTTTTCAAACTCTGATTTTAATCTCGAAAAGTTTTCAAAACCATATTTTTCCAAACCACACAATTCACCCCCTTCTTGTGTGGGAATTCTCAAATCCAACATATGGAGAAATATACTTACATGTACAACTATCTACAAATAATCTTAGTGGAAGATGATCTTGGTGATTTTGGTGTTGACAACACTAATGTCAAGCGGTGTTCGGTGGAGTCCTTGTGGATATTTTATTAAATAACCTATCGTGATGGTGTCTATCAAATAATTCATATCAAACCTCATCAGATAGAAGAAATCAAGTTCCAAATGAAGTGCTGAACCCCTGATGAATTTAGGAATGAATTTTGAAGCTTCATGGTTGTGAAAGAGAGGAAGTGTGAAAGCTCTCCTCGTCATGTGTCTGAGTGATTAGTGTATTATAAAAGTATGGAAGTATCTCCAAAGATACTAAGGCAACTCACACACACATTAAAATGTTTTTAAAACCTCTCTCATTTTATAAAATCTCCTAAAAAAGTTTTACGCACATATATAATTGACTGCTAGCTTGGCTAAACATTTAGGAGTGTTCTTTAAACTAGATAATCGATTAACACATAAGGATAATCTATTATCTCTTTTGTAATGTCTCCTAATAGTTTAAAGGATCTTATAATCAATTAGTGACGACGGGTTTGAAAACCTTTCATATTTGGCATACATAATCGACTAACCTCGGGTCATGATCGATTATGTGCATTGAAAAGCCTATGGATCATTTTTGTTTTCGAGCTATATTTTCTCCTATAAATAAAGGGCTTTCACTAATGTTTGGTTCTTGATATTAGTTAGTGAAATCTCTATTTGGTTTTGGGGATCAGCGTGTATAAAATCTATCATATATTGTAATAAAGGTTATGGGCATGTCCTTAAAATCTCTAGCCATTTTATTAGTGGAACTCTCAAGAATAAATTTTTGAGGAGAGGAGTAGGACATGTGGTAGGCCGAACCTCTATAAATCTTGGTACAATTTCTCTACCCCTTTCTCTTTTTTCAATGTTTGATTTTCTTTCCTCTCTAAATACTTCTTTCTATTATATGTTGCTTTTCTCTCTGCACTAACACAAAAAAATTCAAAGCAAAATATTTTTTAAATTAATCATGATTTGTGTTGTTCACAATTCTCTCTCTCTCTAATCATGATTTTTGTTGTTCACAACTTTCTCTCTCCCCCCTCCCTCTCCCAAGATCCTTATTGGTAGCTTGTCCATCTGAAGCAGAATATAAAGCTATAACACATATTGTTAATAAAATATTTTGGCTCAGAAGTTTGCTATCCAATTTTCAAGATCCAACAATTTTACATTGTGACAATCAAACAGATTTAAATTAAGCAGAAAATATAATATTTCATGAAAGAATCAAACATATTAAAGCTGATTGTTACTTCAAGAGAGCATATACAAAAATGATCAATATAAAATGCTTACTTACCAACCAAATAACAACAAACATTATCACAAAAATCCTTAGACACAAAGACATTCCACAATCTCGTGTTCAAGTTAGGAGTTCATATTCCTCAATCTTCAACTTGGGAAGCATTAGAGAGTATAGAAGGTTAATTAATTAATTGTATTTCAAATCTATTTTAGTTAGTTACTTGTTCACTAAGTTAACTAAGTTTATGCGTTTATTTAACTAAGTTCATATGCTTATTACAAAAAACTCATATCTCTATGCCTTTCCAATTGTAACATTTAAGTATCAGCCTATATAAACATGTATACATTATTTGATCAATGAATATATTGAAAGATAATTCATAATTTCATATTAATATACTCATATATCTCTAATACTTTTCTTCCTTAGAGTAGATGATCATTTACCAAGAATCTTACTATCTAAAATTGGACCACTACTAACATGTAGACAACCAACTTAAGAAGCCTTAGCCAGAAGGTTTCTAGAATAATTTTATATTTCATCCTAAAGAATATTCTACTGATCTAGAAGTATTTGTAGTTACCTATCATTTTTTCCTTCATATAAACTATCATGAGTGTCATTATCATTATCAATTCCAACTATAAAAAGTCAACAAAAATCCAACAATAATGCTTCCTTTTTCTTCCCTCAATTGTGGTGGAAAAGGCAGGCATTACATGAAGTCAAACTTATCTGCTGCTGAATGCTGAATGCTGAATGGTTCCACATTCCACTATCTTCCACAATAATTTTCCTTCATAAAAACCACTAATACTAACATTATGAAATCTAACAAGTGAAAAGAAAAAACCATGTATCTATTATACAAAATCATTTTCTTTTCAATTCTATGCACTTCAAGCGCAATATCACAAGACCCTTCAGGTGAATTCTGCAACAAAAACACAAACATTAGCAGTGGAGGAAAACTATCAGCCAATATTGATAAACTATTATCTGAATTAGCCCTTAAAACACCTTCCACTTTCTTTACTACTACATCATATGGTGACAACAAAGACAAAGTGTATGGCTTAGCTCAATGTAGAGGAGACATCAACACACAAGACTGCACCAGTTGTATCCAAGATGCAGCAAAACAAATCCGACAACGTTGTCCGAACCAAGCCGACGCAAGAATTTGGTATGACTATTGTTTTTTAAGGTATAGTAACAAGAGTTTCACTGGTGAAGTTGATACATCTTTTGGTATAATTTATTATAACACTGGAAATGTAACTGATTCTGAGGTTTTTAATAAAAAACTTGGAGCTTTAATGGATCAAGTTAGAGGAGAAGCTGTTGTGGCTAAAAATAAAGGGCTTGGAAAAGGGAAAAGTGTGTTGTCACCATTTGTGACAGTTTATGGTTTGGTTGAATGTACTAGGGACTTGGATGAGGTATCTTGTGCTCAGTGTTTGGCTATTGCTGTGAGCAATTTTCAAACTCTTTGTAATGATCGTAAGGGGTGTAGGGTTTTGTATAGTTCTTGTTATGTTAGATATGAATTGTACCCTTTTTTCTTCCCTCTTGATTCGAGTAAAACAAGAGCTTCTAGTGTAGGAAAGGTTGTTGTTTATCCTTAAAAATATAGCATTTCTTAGTGCTCAAGTGTATTGCTATATATCATCTTTTGAATATGGAATTTGTATTTGAAAATAAGACTTTGTTGTCAATAAATATAAGGAAAACGAATGGTAGTTGAAGATGAATGAGAAGTTGTTTCAATATATTATGTAATTTTGCATTACTCAAATTATGCAGATAGTTTAAATGCTATGTATGATGTTTATTTATGTCTCTAGATATATTTTTTATTAATATAACATTTTACACTTTAATAAAAAAAAGTTTTTTATAGTTTTTTTGGGCCTATCTATCCGGCTATCATGAATGACGAGATTTTGTCATGTCATTCCTGGTTATATTTGACCCTCTCTATTATGTACAATTTAATTAAAATATTTTTAATAAAAATTTAAATTATTGAAAAAAAATTGTGGTTAAAAACATATATTTTACAATTTTTTTTGAACAAGGTTAAAGTTATAGTTTGTTTTAAAAAATCTATGATTTTATATTGTTTTTTTTAAAATCAGGTATAAACTCATATTTTTTATACCTGCTTTTTTAAAAATTCGAAATAAATTCATATTTTTTATACTAAATCTTTTTAATATTTGGTATAAATTTATAGATTTTTTATTTTTGAAGCACAAATTATGATATTATATTGGATTTTTGAAACACAATATATCAAATTTATAAAAAAATTATGGTAGTGTTAATTTCATTTTTATATAGACATGTCTGATATTAATTATTGGATTTTTTAAAATTCCAAAAGTTAACAATTTAAATTTTACTTGATTTTCAAAAAATTCTGATAAAAATATTTGCCAAATTTTGTTGTTGTCTACATAATTTTTCACGCAATAGAGAAAAATTTTGAGTACCTTATTTTTGTCAAGTGAAAAATGTTGGGTGCAAGTGTGAGTAATTAAAGTCTCACATTACCTATGATAAGAGAGAGGACTCATTTATCTAACACTTTAAAAATTTTGGTTGAGATGTGGCGTCTCTCTCTTGTGGTCCTGTAGTATTAGTCTCATTAGTGCTCCAGACTCTTTCGGACTTTCCAATAGTGGTATCAGAATCGTGGTTCACCTTGGTGGAAGAGCGGGAGCTGGATCCCCACATTACCTATGATAAAAGAGATGACCTATTTACCTAACACCTTAAGGTTTTGGGTTCAGATGTGACATCTCTCTCTCTCTCTCTCTCTTGTGGTCCTGGAGCATTTGTCTCATTGGTGCTCCCGACTCTTCTGGACTCCCCAACAGTGTGCCACCCACATCACTAGCTTTGATCCATTCTAGGATCCACTCCACCTCTCTTATAAACTCAACATTTTCTCCATTCCTAGTCTATGTGGGACTTTAGCACAGCTTTCACCCTTAAAACTCAACAAGTGGTATCAGAGCCTGGTTCTGACCAAGGGAGGAAGGAAGAGTCACAAAAATTTTGATCAATTGAAAAAGACAAAAATATTAAAGAGTGATAATTTTACAAATGTGGCTAATCATTATAATTATAATGATAGCTTTGAAGATGAAGTTGAAGATAAAATGGAGATATGTGAGACTATGGATGAAGGGAGGATTTGTTGGGTTACATAGTATATTCATCAAGTCTCAAGTCGGATAGTAAGAAGAAAATAGAATTTGAGTGTTAATATAAATAGAGACAGTTAGTTTGAGTTTTAACACAACAACAAAATGAAGTCTTTTTGGGTGTATTAAGGATTTAGGTAGTTGTGTATCTAGAGAAGGTTTCTATTTTTCCGTTCAAAAATAGTTTGTTGAAAGGGTTTTCTATTTTTCCGTTCAAATTGCAATTGAGAGAGGGTTTGCAATTTTTCCGTTCAAAAGTTGCAATTGAGAGAGGGTCTGTAATTTTCTCATTGTAAAATTATAAGTTGAATTATAATTGTTTAGTTTTATTTTTAATTTTTTTACTTATTTTCTTCTCTTATGGGATTCTTCCGCGTGCACAAAAAATTGGGGGTGCGATATAAGCGGTAAAAATACATGCCAATTTTTTTGTTTTTTGTACATAATTTTTTACGCAAGATAGAAAAATTTTGAGTACCTTATTTTTGTCAAGGTGAAAAATTGGAGGTGTGATATAAGTGAGGTGATGGGACAAAACCTCACAATTGATTAATCTTTTAAAAAGCAAGGAAAGAAATTATGATTAAATCGTATTTGGAAGAGAATCAATACTTGGAGATGTCAGTCGTTATCAAAAGCAAGGAAAAAAGTTATGATTAAATCTGTTTTACAATCAATACATACATATATCATTGAGAAAATGTTGAATTCTTTTTCATTGGGAGGGGGTAATAATAGAAGTGATATAAGGTGGATGTCATGGGAGAAACTAGCTTGTACTAAGAAGGAAGGTGGATTAGGTTTACGAGATTTTAGATCCTTTAACATGGCTATGGTTTCCAAATAGGGTTGGTACCTTTTGACAAAAACCTCAATATCTTGTATCCAAAATATTTAAAGCAAGGTACTATCCTAGAACCTCTTTCTCTGGTGCTAGTCTTGGCTATAATCCAAATTTTGTGGGGAGGAATATTTGGAGAGCAAGGGAGGTCCTAACTTTAGGGTGTAGGTGGAATATAAGGGATGAAAGTTATATCATGCTAATGAATGAACCTTGGCTTTGGGGGAATAGAGAGGGGTGTTAAAGTGGTCCCCAAAATCAAGGTGCATATAATATTATCGTTAAAAATATCAGGTTGCCTAATGTTAAACAATGGAACATGTGGGTGTTATGTTATTTGTTTGATTATGCAACTGTGGAAAATATCTTACCAGTCCTATTGTTGGAGGATGTCGAATAAGATAGGTTGATTTGGAAGGTGGAGAAAAATGGTAACTATAGTATTCGTTCTGGGTACATAATTTGAAGGAGGTCCTAGATGCGATACTTTAATGAGAGAGGGAAGAGAATTGGAGTAGCATGTGGAATATTAAAACTTTGCCTATAGTCAAACATCTACTGTGGAGAATTTTTAGGGGTTGCTTACCGACAAGGATGAGACTTCGTCAACATCGTGTCTTTTGTCTGTCAGAATTTCAGTTTTGTGATAACAGTAACGAAGATGGCAAACATGTGTTTATTTGGGTGTATCGAGACGCATTAGTGTTGGACCGCGGCAGGTTTGTACAATCTTATATAACCTCATTTACACTCTTTTAATGATGCTAGGTCACTTATTATTGATTTGTGTAGTAAGGAGGATATAACAGTTACCGATAGATTTGCAGTTATGATATAGGTGATGTGTAAGAATATAAATGCCTTTATTTGGAATAACGAGTGTGAGGAGGCTACTAAACTTGGTTGGCTTGTGTGTCATAAGTGGCAAGAATGGTTTTCGATGCAAAACAATCATTAGATCGAGAATTCCCACCAAAATTTGTTAAATTGGAGTCTACAATTGATTGGTGGGCTAAAATGCAATGTTGATGCGAGTTTTAACAAATACTATGGAACAACAAATAGAGGTTGGTGTGTACGTGATAGTTCTGGTAACTTTATTACTGCGGATGTAGCTTTGGATGCTGGAAACCTATTTATCTTAGAAGTGGAAACCTTGGCCCTTAAAGAGGCAACCCATGGTGATATAGCTTTACACATAGATAATGTTGTCTTCAAAAGCAATTCTCAAAGAGTGGTTTAAGCTCTCCAATCCAACCATATTGGTAATTTCCAATTTAGTTCATTCATTATGTTTGTCAAAACTTTGTTACAGGTCTTCCTCAAATTTGAGGTTAAGTTTATTAAACGCCAAGCGAATATAGTTGCCCATTCTTTACCGAAGGCGACCAATTCTTGATCTAGGCGCAGTAATGTTAATGTTATTCCTCCTTGTATTTAATTACTATTGATTAATAAAAGAAGTTAACTTTGCTTTTGTCAAAAAAAATTATATATTCTTTTTTAATTTATAATTTATGTATATTTTTTATTACAAAAGAAATTAATTTATAATTTATATATTTATAATTTCCATCAAATTAAAATAAACGGACATTAGACGAACACATCACTGTCACAACTTGCTTGCATGGTTTGGAATCAATCAGCAACAACAATTGCATTTCCAACCCTTACTCTCTTTACACAATGAACAGGTATTCCTCTTCTTCCCCATTTCACGATCCCCATACTTCTTCTTCTTTATCTTTTTGCCACAAATTTTTTCATTATAATTCACTCCCCTTCAACTTCAGTTCAAAATCAAATATTTTATTTTATTTTTCTTTGTCTAATGTGGTTTTCTGTGTAAAATGTTGTTTGGGTCTAACTGAATTTATTTGACATAACAAGGTGATAAAGAAGACTGTTTCAAATGGTCGTGCACTGAAAATTCCAAGGAAGTTTTTTTGTTCTAAGACTGTTAAAATTGCTGGTTCCACTGATTTTGTACCTTCAAATGTAAGCAGATAACTATAACTATAATTATGTTTCATATCAATATTTTCTTTTTTTATGTTTTGGAGGTTTACATGAAAAATAACATTCAAAAGGGGACATGTGCTTTTTGTCTCAAATGGTTTCATGGAGACAATGTTAGAATTTTATGAAAATGGATGAGTTTGAGAAGGTAAGTTGGAGACTGCAATGAAAACTATGGTTTGAAATTGTAGTAAACACAAATGGTGTTGCTGCAATTTAGACTGCAATATCAAGGTTTTACATAGCAGTTGCAATTGGGGCTGCAGAATGCAATTTAGAATTACGATGAGAACTTGAGAGTTTAGATTCTAGAATTTGTAAAGTTTAACGATATAATTTGATCATTGGGTTTGCTCCTTATTTTTCTTAACTGGCCATTTGGATTGGAGTATTCTATAAGATTGAAATTTGCAACTTTGATGACACACCTACTAGAGTTTCTTGTTTGGCAGGTTGAGGAGCCCTGCTTTGTAGGTATATATGAAAGATGTACCCCTATTTCTATTGTTAGGGTATGCTTGGATTGATGGAATTGGATGGATTGGAGTGGTATGAGATGGCATGAAGTGTTATTTCAATGTTTGGATAAGTTAAAATTGGATGGAGTGGAGCATAATGTGGTGGTATGAATTTCATTTCATTCTACCAGTTACTTTCATATTTCTTCCCCTCTGATTTTGGCGGAATGAAAATCTTACTATATTCCTTCCTAAAATATACAAACGATGGAGTGGAGTCTTCTTTCCGCTCTGCTCAATTTTGCTCTATTCCATTCTGCTCCGTTCATATCAGAAAACAATAATGAACATCAGTAGGAAATCGTGAAGTGTCGGATCACACTCCAATTTAGCTTAAGGGCAGTGTCTTAAACTGGTGGCCAATGCCTTTTAATTTTTTTTTGCTTGGTTAGATCATCCTAGCTTCATTTTCGTTGCTCCAAGAAAGTTGGAGTTCTTACCTAATATAAGGTAACAAGCTTCAGATTTTTTATGGAAAGCTTAAGAGACTTAAATTCAGGTTGAAATTGTGGAATCGTGAAGTTTTTGGAAGACAAGATTTGGGCAATGAGGAAGTAGTTTTGGATCTTAGAGCCTTAGATGATTTTGTGGCCAATAACTTTGAACATGTCTCAGTTTGCTTTCTAGAAAAAGGTGCAATGCCCAATTTATTGTGTGGGGCCAAGGCCTTTTAAATTTTTTCCGCTTGGTTAGATCATCCCAGCTTCATTTCATTGGTCCAAGACAGTTGGAATTCTTACCCAATACAAGGCAACAACCTTCAGATTTTTTATTGAAAGCTTAAGAGACTTCAAGTCATGTTGAAATTATGGAATCGTAAAGTTTTTGGAAGACGAGATTTGGGCTATGAGGAAGCAGTTTTGGATCTTAGAGCCTTAGATGATTCTGTGGCAGGTAACTTTGAACATGTCTCATTTTTCTTTCTAGAAAAATGTCCAATGCCCAATCTATTGTGTCGGAACAGTTACACCACAGAGAATCAATTCCGACAAAAATCTAGATGCACTTGGTTAAAAAAAAAGGTGATTGTAATTCAAATTTCTTTCATTTCTTTCTGAAGACATGACAAAGGGGGAATAGTATCTCAATTTTACGTGTAAGAGACTTCATAGTTGAAGATGTTGAGGGGATCAGAGCATCAGTATTTGATCACTTTAATGACAGGTTTCAATAGCCAATTCAAGTGAGACCTAGAATGGATGGAATAAATTTTAATAAGTTGTCTATGGAAGATAATTCAACTCTAGAAGCTCCTTTTTCTATCCTTGATATAAGAGAAGTCATTCGGAATACCACTAAGGATGAAAGTCTCGGTCCTGACGGTTTCCCAATGGGACATCTAATCTGAGTTATTTGATTGTGTTAATGATTTTATGTTTGAAAGTTATAAATCAAAGGCGGTTGTTGCTTCTTTTCTTGCGCTTATTCCAAAAAGGTCTTCTCCTTTGATTTTTGACAATTTCATATCGATTTTCCATATGGGAAGTGTTAATCGTATTATATCCAAAGTTCTAGTGGGGAGATTGAAAATTTTCATTGGTAAACTTATATCTAATTCCCAAACTGCTTTCATCCCAAACCGACATATGCTAGATGCGAATTAATGGTTAATGAACTGGTAGATTTTGCTCGAAGAAACAAGAAACAATTGTTCCTTTTCAAAGTCGATTTTGAAAAAGCTTATGATCATGTCTCTTGGGATTATTTGTTTTCAGTTCTTAAGCAGATGAATTTTGGAGAGAGGTGGATCAAATGGATGCAATCATGTGTGTGTTCTAGCTATTTTTCTTTTCTCGTCAATGGAAGCCCAACAAAAGATTTTCGAGCATCTATAGGACTTCGACAAGGGGATCCTCTTTCCCCGCTTTGGTTCATTATCGCCGCAGAGGGGCTTACAAGGCTTTTCAAATCTGTTGTTTCTCAATTTTTGTATCATCCTTTCACGGTGGCTGAAAATCTAAGTTTTGACATTCAACAATTCTTTGATGATACTATTATATTTGGTCATACTACAATAAATAACGATTTTCATGAAGAAGCTTTCACGTCATCCAGAAAAAACCGAGGTTTTATTCCAAGGTGCACCATATATATATATATATATATATATATATATATATATATATATATGTATATATATATATATATATATATATATAGAGAGAGAGAGAGAGAGAGAGAGAGAGACAGAGAGAGAGAGAGAGATCTGAACATGAATGTCAGACCTGAATTCACCAAGATTGATTTTTGATGCTATCATTATCACTTCTTTCACTAGGGTATACAATTTTCATGCTTAGAATGCATCTAATTTCTAATTAGGTGTTTGTTCTAAAAATTGGAAAATGATTTTTTAGCACTTGCAATTCATCAGTAAAGACTTTTAGGAATAAATCATAGTTATTCAAAACCTTCAATAACAACTAAAACATCAACACCATTGTTTGAGATGGATTGCAAAATCTAAAGTTTTTTCAATTTTTCTTCAGATTTTGCAATCCATCTCAAACAATGGTGTTGATGTTTTAGTTGTTGTTGAAGGTTTTGAATAACTATGATTTATTCCTAAAAGTCTTTACTTATGAATTGCAAGTGCTGAAAAATCATTTTCCAATTTTTGGAACAAACATCTAATTAGAAATTAGATGCATTCTAAGCATGAAAATTATATACGCTAGTGAAAAAATTGATAATGATAGCATCAACAATCAATCTTGGTGAATGCGGGTCTGACATTCAAGTTCAGATCTCTAGCGTCTTGTATGGGACCTGTACATGTTGCATTTGTAATATTATGGATAAACAATCTTGATATTCTGCGAAGATTTGTTGCATACAATGTATTTTGGTATTATGGGTAAACATTGTAATCATTAAAAAAAATACTCTAACCCCTCAGTTTTGTTTTAAAACCGAGGGGTTAGAGTAAAATATTTTTTTTACAAAAATGGTTGCATTGTTTACCCAGAATATTAAAAATACATTATATGCAACAAATATTGTATGGGACCTGCTTATGCTATAATTTTAATATTATGGGCAAACAATGTAACCATTTTTGTAAAAAGAAAAATTACTCTAGCCCCGCAGTTCTTTTAATTGAGATGATAGTTAAGTGTTTTTTCACTATTTTCAATTAACGGCCTTAAACAAATCTTTGTTGTCCATTTAAAGGTTATCAACGCTCAAGAATCAACCATTAGTGATCCGCGTGAAATCTAAGAGACGCCCATTATATAAGTTCTCTTACGATTTTGAAAATCTAAATGAAACCTAAGAAAACTTGGAAAAGTTCTCTTCAATGGATTGCAAGAGCAACAAATCATCTGGATTCAAGGTTTCTTCTATTAAATTTTTATTTGTATCAAAATATTTTAGAGTTTAGATTTTAATTATCTTACTTTTTTTCCACCCTAATCAATTAATGTAATATTAAGTAATTTAAGATCCAACATATGATCTTCATGGACAATTAATGTAATATTCTTTGTAAACACGATAACAAGTTTTATTAAAAAAAGTAATATTATGGTAAACACTGTAACAATATTAATTCAAAAAAACTAATGACCACTCGGTTTTTATGATAAAACGAGATAAAAAGGCGCTAGTTTTTGTAAAGGCTTAAATGCACTTTTCGTCCCTGTAAGTTAGCGAGTTTTTGATTTTCGTCCCTGTAAGTTATTTTTTTTATTTGAGTCCCTATATTTCACTTTCGCGTTCGTTTTAGTCCCTAAAATCAAAATCCGCAGGAAAATCCGCAGGTAACCTGCAGATTTTCCAGCGGATTTTGGCTTTAGGGACTAAACCTCAAGCAAAAAGTAAGATATAGGGACTCAAACCAAAAAATATAACTTACAAGGACAAAAATCAAAAACTCGCTAACTTACAGGGACCAAAAGTACTTTTAAGCCTTTTGTAAATAATAAAAGTGCAGAAACTGGGGTTCGAAACCATGCCATAATAAAACTTTACCTCAATGTTTTAAAAATCGAGGTGATAAGGCTTTACTTTTCATGACGCCCTTCGTTACCTCGATTCTTTTGTTGAGATAAAATGCATTTCACGTCTGACGTTAGAAGCGCTTTTTGTAGTAGTGTCAAGCTGATTGGGAAAATGTTTGGACTTTAAAATTTATTCTTCGTGGTTTCGAAATGGCTTTTGATCTACTATCTACCCATTACTAATCAATTGACCAAACTACCAATAATGTCTTTTTCTCATAAAAAAATTACACTAAGAAAAGGACATTTTAGTAATTGACTAAATAAGAACTTCTTGACCAATCATATTAAATGCTTTTGCAAGGTGGCATCATTATTACTCATTCTTGAGAATTTACAACATTATCTAACATGTATTACCCGGTTTACATTGATGGTTACTCCCCCAATTTTTTCTATCTCTCCATTTCCTCTCTCTCTCAATTTCTTTTCTCCAATCCTAATATTCACTCTCTCTTTCTTTCTCTCTCAAATTTGATTTCTTTTCTCTTCAAACCCTAACGCCTCCGCCCCTTTTTCTACCTACCTACGACCACCATCTCAAATGATTAAACCACACCCATATTCCTTCTCTGACCGTCGCTTTGAACTAACCACTGTTAGACGCTGGCCTTAGGATCTAGAGGGGGGGTGAATAGATCGTTCACAGTTTTACGGATTTAAACGACTTTTCAGCGGAAGTGATTCTGAATCGAATCGCGTCTATTCCGAACCACTATCGAAACGATTATATATGTGTTTAAAAACCAGTCAAAGACTTGAGGTAAATGATAAGAGTATATGTTGCAGAATTAAAGCGTTGCTCTTATTGAAAATCGGATTAACTTTTTGTATGATGGACAATGTTTGCAATGCAGTAAGAGTGATAGAAACAAATATACAAACATTTGGTGATAATGATCAAATTGAAGGTAATTCAATGTGTGGTGGATTGTGATGTTTATGTAAGTTCTTAATTCACAATCTTAACACTCGAATCGTTGATCAATTTGCTATTATAACCAAATATGAACAGAATGTAAATGAAAAAGTAAAAGCGACAAGAACACGATATTTGTTTAGGCAGTTCGTCGATCGTCCTCGCTACGACTACGTCTGCCCCCAATTCCAAATTGAAATTGGGTAATCTTTCATTAATGTTGAAAGTAGTATATACAAAGAAGATAACAAAGCGATAAACGATAAACCAATTATGTCGATCCTTTGAATCTTCTTCCCCCTTAATCTTGAGCAAGATCAAGGTTATCCAAGAGCTTCACTTTGATTCCCTTCTGCAGTGTCTTGATTCCTTGAACTCCCCGTTCCTCAATCGTTACACTCGGCCGAATCCTCAATGAACGCCTCTTGATAAAAACCCCCAAGAACCACCCGTCGTGGAGGACAAAACCCGCAGATTTTATTCACCAACAAACCCCACAAACCTTCACCCACTAGGAATCTTCAATTCCGTTCCATGGACGTTATCGAACTCATCACTAACCCGCAACGCAAGAATGATTATGTGTAATTGTGTTGGAGATGATGAAGAACGAAGATGAGAAGCGTTTGTGTATCTTTCAGTCGTTGGTGTTGTATTGAATAATTGAACCTTTGACAATATATAAGATAGCTTAACAGTTGGAGATGAGAGAAACAGAATTTTTGGCATTCTTGATCAGTTAGGTCGACCTCTTGTAGTGCTTAGGTCGACCTAGCAGAGCTTGCAGAATTTTGCTCCCAGTTAGGTCGACCTGTTTAAGGAGTAGGTCGACCAGAATCTTCTTCAAATGCATTCTGGGGACATTTTCTCAGATTAGGTCGACCTAGTTGTTGTGTAGGTCGACCTAGCAGAGGTATATGGATTTTTCTTCATTTTAGGTCGACCTAGGTTGACAGTAGGTCGACCTAACTGCTGCTTTTCTGCATTCTTCTTGTTTTGCTTGTGTTGAGTCAACCTATAAGCATAATAGATCATCCTGTACTATCATGAGTGATCAATGCTTGCTTTTCTTTGAGTTTTCTGCTTCCGCCTTGTTGTTTGAATGCTTATTTGAGTTTGCCATGAATCAAAAACATCTTTGAGTGTAATCTTGTATTCACATACTCCCCCTTTTTGATGATGGCAAACCATTCGTCGAAGCTTTGGTGATAAGTGATAAGGACTCACCAAAGCTCCCCCGTACATTCAGCATCTATCTCTCAACCAAGCAATCTCTTCACAAAGCTCCCCCGTACACTCAGCATCTATCTCTCAACCAAGCAATCTCTTCACAAAGCTCCCCCGTACACTCAGCATCACTCAGCATCTATTGCATCTATCTCCCCCTTTGACAACATCAAAAAGAGAAACAAAGAGGCAGAATAGGAGAGTAACAAGAGAGATATAAAGAAGATATCGGCATTCATAGTAATAGATAACATGTAGATATTGAACCAATAAGAGCCAATCATGTTTTAAAGAAACACCACAACATACATAGTAGTCCAAGAGATTTATAGAGAATAACACAAAAAAAAAGTACTACATCATATAGAATTTTAACATAATGCTTAATGAAATGAAATGCAATGAAATGATGATATGATGAAGAATCCATCCTAACGCCTGCCCCTTCTCCCTCTTCCTCTTTGAAATGTGTGAGGCCGATCTTCTTCAACTTGTTCCAACAGATCCAGCACAGACATGTTAAGAGTATTGAAGCTTTGACTTATGTTTGCATGACGATGCAATGCCGTTTCCTCAAACTGATTTTGTCTTAGAGTAGAGTTGGAGGCAAAAGTCTCAAAATCGCTTTTGTGTTCTTGAACCAAACTATATAGCGATTGATATTGACGTTGTTGTTCATCATACCTATCTTGTTGAAGCTGCTGCATGGTTTGGAACTGAAGCTGCTGTGTTTCAAAGTTCTGCTGTTGTTGAAGTTGCATAGCTTCAAGCATAGATACTATGTTGGATTGATCAGGAGGAGGTGGAGCAGTGTATCCCCAAGGAATTTCTTCCTCTTGAGACGGAACATATTGCCAATTTGGATCCGTGTCATGAGATATGTCTTCCATGGTTTGATCCTCATCATTTGCTATTTCTTGATCATTTCCCTCTTCCTCATTTCCTACATTGTTTCCAAACTCCGTGGGATCATCATAGTTGTAGATAACCTTCCATGTTCCCTTTTGAATGAGATAATAGGTTTTCCTAACAGGATTCCAATGGTATCCCATAAGAGTCAAGGTGGTTTGTGAGAATTCTTGAGATTGATGTATGCGAGTGTAGTGTAAGTGATCAAGTCGCATACCGAAGTGATTGACAATTGTTTGAATGATTGATCCATAACACAGGGCTGTAGTTTTCTGTTGGACCTCATGAAACTTAGCAGCTAGGAAGTGAGGCCAATGTAAACGCGTTCTATTTTGCAGCAGATACATGAGCACCACTTCATTCCTTTCAATTCTTGAATACCCTCCTGCCCTTGGTCGAATGATTCTTGAGATTACCCAATTTAAGAGCCTAGGATCTCGCTTCAGATGACCGGCTGTTATTGTTTCATTAGGTCTGTCAAATACGGAAGGGTCTTTGAGGATACTCTTCATGTAGGCCTCATGGTCATAGTTTCCCGGTACATCCCCGTCTACCATACAGAATTCATCACCTACAATTTTCAGACCAAAGATACTAATCCAAGCCCGTTTGTCAACAACATGCGACCTAGAGCCCATTTTGAAACGGAAATTACAACCATCCCCTTTTGTAAATCCTGCATAGAAAGCCCTAACGGTATTTTCACAGTACGGAGTATCACACTGCACTAAGGGATGAATATTTTGATGTTCAATCAAAGCAGCGACATCAGGGATATGCATGTTTTCGACAAGATTTGGATCATAGGTATATTGCTTAACAATTTTTCTTTTCATCTGCCACTTCTCAAAATTTTCCCTACAATCAGGATGAACAAGAGCACTTACCGGTTGAGATGATGAACTAGAAGCAATTTCCTTTCCTTTTCTTGATTTTGGAGGCATGGTTGGAGATGATTTGTGTGAGAGGGATGATTTTTGGACAATTTTGAGTTTGAGGAGTTAGGGTTAGCCGTACCAAATGTGATGAGAATGAGAGGGAATGAAAGAATGGAATGTTTTGAATGAATGAGAATGGGTCGGGTCGACCTAACAGACCCAAATCTGGAAAAATAACAGCAGTAGGTCGACCTAAAGTGAGGCTGGGTCGACCTAACAGAAGTAACATAAAAAATGACCAATTTAGGTCGACCTAAATTATGAGTAGGTCGACGCAACTGGACCTTTTTAGTTTCTGTAAAGAAAATTCTTCTGTAGGTCGACTCAAATACAGAGTAGGTCGACCTAAGTTTCCTTAAATGATGAAAATGCCTTAGAAATGTTTCTATATGATGTATTTTTGTTTTGTCGTTTGCTTGAATGCCCAAACATTGTATGTTATGAATGAAAATGATGAACACATATACATATGTAATTGAGAAGAGTAGATAGGAACACATGAAGTCACTATAAGCATGTTAATTGATAGCATATTATAGCATCAATAAAATTTTTGGAAGTGAACAATAAACATGTTACCGCTTTCTCAATATGTAGGTGTTTTGTCATCATTGTGTGGAGTCTTCTTGTTAGTGTGCCATACCCCTAGATTTGATGATGAATTGTTTTGATGGAATGTTTCACAGCTTGATTTGCTTGATTTTTGCGAAAAACTCATCTAGTATCGATTACTTGATGTTCTCCCTAATGCGGGACATAGTCCCAAACAATATTCTGCTAAGAATAGGTTTAAAATCTCTTTGCTATGCAACTTGCCAATTTGCACATCAAGTAATGCGTCCTATGTGTTTTTCGGGTTAACTGTATTTGTGATGTATCTTATACATTTGTGATGGCCAGGTCACCTACATTTCCTCTGCCAAGTATGGTTCTTCAATCTGTCTTTATAGATGACATACCAAGAGTGGTATGTCTTCCTTTATGTGTCTTGAGCACCAGCTGTCAAGGAACCACCACCTTTCGGCGATGTCAAGACACATTTCCTGCAAAATTAAATTAGAGTGGAAGGTCCCCAATCTTCATTGGGTCCTGGATGGTGAGTACACAATTTGTTGCACTTAGGCAACCATTGAAATATTCCTTTAGGAACTAAAATTCTCCTAAATTTGCATTTTTCAATGGTATGTCCCTTTTTGCAACAATAATGACAGGTAATATGATGAGAATATGGAGTTTTGCTAGTTGATACTTTTGGTACAAAAGTGTATTTGCTATATAAAGGAGTATACGATCTTTTGAACTTGTTTGGATCAACCGCAAAAGTCACTTTTGGCTGTAGAGCCTTGTCTAACTTGGCTTTTAGATCTCTTACTTCTTTTTGCCAAATGTGACATGTCTCACAACCAAACCATGATGTAGGATCTATTTCAACTTTATCCTTTTGAATGTCTAGCATAGATTGTTTTAAAGCTTCCATATCCTTTTCGGTTTTCTCAACTTTTGATTCAAGATATGAAAATATTTTCTTATTTGAGGCCAAAAGTTTGAAAGCTTTAATTGCATCTCTATGTAATTCTTCAAAAGCAAGTTTTAGTTGAGAATGAGATACCTTATCTACGAGTTCAGGTTTAAGATGACTTACAGCTTTCTTTTTCTTGTTTTGATGAGCCATGAAACATAGGTTTGCTGATTCTTCTTCATCGCTTGATGAGCTTTCACTAGATGAATCACTTTCCCATGCTATGTAGGCTCTTTTAGATTTGTTATGACCTTTGCTTTGGTTCCTCTCCTTTTCTTTCTTAAGGTATGGACAATCCGGTTTGTAGTGACCGGCTTTCCCACAATTGAAGCAAAGACCTTTGATTTTTCCCTTGTTGTCGTCATCTTGTTTGAACATGTTTGATTGCTTTCTATAGTTGATCAATCCTTTGTCAGAATGTTTTGCTCCATTTTTCTTTAGATATTTGTTGTATCTTCGCACAAACAGTCCCATTTCCTCATCATCGGAGTCTTCGTCATCACTTGTGTCACTATCCTTTGGCTCTCGTTTTGAGGTCTTGGAGCTCGAAGCTTTTAGAGCTATTGACTTCTTCTCTACCTCTTTCTCCATGTTCTTTTCTTTCTTTGTCCTTTTCTCATGCATGTCAAGGCATTTAAGGTGTTGTTCATGTTCCTCTAGTTTACCAAATAGAGTTGTGATGTCTAAAGTGTTTAGATCATTTGCTTCCTTTATTGCTGTAAC
This sequence comes from Vicia villosa, assembly GCF_029867415.1. NCBI lineage: Eukaryota > Viridiplantae > Streptophyta > Magnoliopsida > Fabales > Fabaceae > Vicia > Vicia villosa. The sequence continues at coordinate 65,353,110 of NC_081185.1, read as the reverse complement.
TTTGGGTTGCCATTCCCTGTTCAAACATCTTAAGATTTTGTTAGTAGCAACTGCATTGGAAACAGGTCTATCAAGAGAATTTAACCGATTTTTCAGATGTACGAATCTCTTCTGCATGTTTTCGATGGATTCACCATCTTCCATGTGGAAGAGTTCGAACTCTTGAGTTAACGTATTGATCCTAGCTAGTTTGACATCATCCGTTCCCTCGTGGGCAACTTGCAATGTGTCCCACATAGCTTTAGCTGATCTACAATGGGAAACGCGATAGTATTCATCAACTCCTAGAGCTGAGATTAGAATGTTTCTCGCTTTCCAATCGTATGCATATCTCTTTTCATCTTCAGCATCCCAAGTATTTTCTGGTTTTGGAACAACTGCACCAGCTGCATTTGTCATGGTGATCTGAAAGGGACCATTGACAATAGCTGTCCAGATGTTCCTATCAATTGCATTGATGTGGACACACATACAATCCTTCCAATAGCCATAGTTTTCACCGTTGAAAACTGGAGCTCTATTGTGAGCCCCTTTAGGTCCGGAAGCCATCTTTCCAATAAGTGTTTCACGTAGCACGGAATAAACCAGAGCTCTTGATGCCACTTGTTAGACGCTGGCCTTAGGATCTAGAGGGGGGTGAATAGATCGTTCACAGTTTTACGGATTTAAACGACTTTTCAGCGGAAGTGATTCTGAATCGAATCGCGTCTATTCCGAACCACTATCGAAACGATTATATATGTGTTTAAAAACCAGTCAAAGACTTGGGGTAAATGATAAGAGTATATGTTGCAGAATTAAAGCGTTGCTCTTATTGAAAATCAGATTAACTTTTTGTATGATGGACAATGTTTGCAATGCAGTAAGAGTGATAGAAACAAATATACAAACACTTGGTGATAATGATCAAATTGAAGGTAATTCAATGTGTGGTGGATTGTGATGTTTATGTAAGTTCTTAATTCACAATCTTAACACTCGAATCGTTGATCAATTTGCTATTATAACCAAATATGAACAGAATGTAAATGAAAAAGTAAAAGCGACAAGAACACGATATTTGTTTAGGCAGTTCGTCGATCGTCCTCGCTACGACTACGTCTGCCCCCAATTCCAAATTGAAATTGGGTAATCTTTCATTAATGTTGAAAGTAGTATATACAAAGAAGATAACAAAGCGATAAACGATAAACCAATTATGTCGATCCTTTGAATCTTCTTCCCCCTTAATCTTGAGCAAGATCAAGGTTATCCAAGAGCTTCACTTTGATTCCCTTCTGCAGTGTCTTGATTCCTTGAACTCCCCGTTCCTCAATCGTTACACTTAGCCGAATCCTCAATGAACGCCTCTTGATAAAAACCCCCAAGAACCACCCGTCGTGGAGGACAAAACCCGCAGATTTTATTCACCAACAAACCCCACAAACCTTCACCCACTAGGAATCTTCAATTCCGTTCCATGGACGTTATCGAACTCATCACTAACCCGCAACGCAAGAATGATTAAGTGTAATTATGTTGGAGATGATGAAGAACGAAGATGAGAAGCGTTTGTGTATCTTTCAGTCGTTGGTGTTGTCATACCCTAATTTTTGACCCCCCTGAGATGACATATCTTCAGGATTTTCATCAAGTCAAAGTAAGTACCTAGGACAGTCTGGCATTCAATCGAGGGTGTTCAAAGACAAGAAAATTCAGGCAAAGGATCAATCAATAGAAGGATTAGTCTCTAATACAAGCATAAGACTCAAAATCCTCATTATTACACCTATGATTGATTAAGACACCCAGTCATCTAAGCACAGGATTACTCAGATCAACAGACTAGGGTTTGGAGCCTATCAAGGACTAAAATCAGGGATCACCTTTGGGAAACCCTAAAAAGCCCCAGGGGATCATTCAAAGACATCAATCATCTACAAATAACTCATATGACAAGATCCACTGGACATTACACCCCAATTCAAAGTCTACAGTCATTATTTTCATATGGTCGACAATTAGGGTTTTTGACCTAATTCACCAGGATGGTTGACTTTTAATCAGGGCATGGATCCAAAACTCAATACATGATTCAAGAATCTCTACTACCTCAATATAATCCATTTACATCATTCATTTGAGGAGAAGATCTTGTTTCTTCACAAAAGCCCAAAAAAATTCACTTTGTCAGGAAAAGTCAACTGTGTGGGATCATCATTGACTTTTAAGGTTTTTGGTCAAAAAATGACTTTCAAAGATCAATATCATCAATATATGGATGTCAAAGTCATTTGACCAAAGAAATTCAAAGAAATTCATCAAGGAGCAAAAAGTCGGGAATTAGGGTTTTTGAGGGCATGGTGAGAACTCAAAATTTCACCTACACAACTCAAAAAACTTCCAACATGAAAGTTGTAGATCTTGCAAAATAAAACAACATCTTACAAAGGAACTTTTTTCAAAAGATCAACCATTTAAGGGTTTTGGAGATTTTGAAGTTTTAGGTCATAAACACTTAGAAAATTTTCTAAGTGTTTTAACCTAGTTTTCATCCAACTTTGGGCTCATTTTTCACAAATTTCCCAAATGATTCTGAAGAAGACATAAACTAATGATTTAAAGTAGATGTTTAGGGCTTTCCAAATTGTGTTCAACCTTCTCCAAATTCAATTTGAGCTAAGAGTTATGCTTGTCCAAAGTTGGCCTCATGAAGTAAAATTATAGGTCATGAGCAAATTGGAACTTTGCAATTTTGTGCATTTTTGCTTCACTAATGGATTCTACACGACCCATAACATGTCTGAAACAATACCATGCATTCATTTTCACCATGCCATGATAATTGAAGAAGATTCCTAAAACAAGAACATGTGATTATGTAATGATTACTTTTGAGAATTTATGGCAAATTGATGAATCACCCAAGGAATATTGTCACCAACCAATTAGAGCTCACTTTGCATCTGAATTGTCCCCTAAGATCAGATAGAATCAATGGATAGGGGAGGTGGCTCGAAAATGCAATGATCACACTTGGATATTCTTTGAAATTTCTTCATGGCTAAGAAACCAAACTTGCTTCACTAAGCAAGCTCACTCTCCCAATCAGTACTGAGACATTTGCCTATAAATAGAGGCCTCATTCTCATTCAAAAAACACACCAAAGCAACCATATTCCTTGCTTTCTCTTTCTCTTCTCATGTTCATTGTTTTTCAAAGTTCTTTGGCAAGAAGAATCGATTTCTTCAAACCAGAGCTTATCTTTGGAAAGTGAGCATTCTAACATCTCAAGGGAGGTCATTTGAGGTGATCCAAGCACCTGGATCACTTCTGTAAGTAGAGGAACACCATTGTTGCTCTCACTTTGGAGCATTTGCAGTTGGAGGTCCATAGAGTGATTCAGGAGGTTTCAAGTCAAGCCAATCATCCAGGCACACTCCTCAGGTCATAGTGAAGCTAACCAGATGGCTGCAGCTCATCTGTAACTCCAAATTCAACAACCTCCATGTTCACTTGAAGCTGAAATCGAGGGAGGTCCATAGAGCAATTCAGGAGGATTCAAGCTCCAATAAGCATTCAGTTAGCATCATTGAGTCTCAAGGAAGCTATTGAGATCATTCATTCAAACCGAGGTGCTCTCAATCATCCTCACGACCTCCATTTTCAGAGGTAAGTTTCTGAACTTCACCTCTTTAATTTAAGCACTCATTGAGTTAAAGCTCGATTCTATCTTGTTTAGCATCATCAGAGGATTGAAAACCCTCTATCATCTTGCATTTATTCATCTTGTTTGTCATTTAATTTCAAATTTAGGGTTTATATGTTCTTAGAGTTTTCTGAGAAATTAGGTAGCTATAGTTCATATAAATAAATGTTAGTTACATATCTGGATTCGTGAGGAAATTTAGAACAAGATTGATGTTTACATCATGTCATTTAGTTGAGAAACCAGAGAGTTAGGATTTTGAAAATCTTTGAGCTCGAGGAAGAAGATGACTATGGCCATGGCGCGCAAAATTTGAATCTGGGGCCAAAGTTTATTTTATTTTGAATGGTATGCGTTCCTTAAACGACTGAACAAACTTGCCCTAGTGGCCTCCCATACGCCCTTAGTCTCATCATGCCTCAAGTCTGGGGTTCGAATCCCCCTCGCCCCAGACTTTTTGATTCTTTTATTTTTCAATGATTTACTAGTTGTTTTGAAACATAACCAAATGAATGCAAGTTACTATCACCACACGCGCGTTGGCTCAGTGGTGTTTGTTTTGAGTATGTGACCTAGAGGGCGTGGGTTCAAACCCTCCAAGGGCCAAAACTATCTTTTTAACACACAATTTCTTTCATTTTCTCACAAACTTCACATATTTATTTAACCTATCAAATTAATTTATTTTCACTTCATTTTTCACACACTTATCATTTAATATACCTATTTTGTGAATAATAAAAAAAAATCATAAAAATATTATTTATTTCATATATTTTTATTAGGTTTAAAATAGTATGTTTTAAGTGTTTTCTTAAATACTTTAAATACATATATTCACTTTGTTTTAACCTAATCATTTTGTAAATAAAGTTTATGATAAAACCCTAATTGTTTAGGTCTTAATTAAGTAAAAATCTTTATTTTTACTTTGATTAAGTTGACTTTTGTCAATATTCAAAACTGTTTTCAATCTCTAATTAAACGGATGATTAAGGTTTTCAAACAACAAAACCTTGTATCATTCCAAATCATTTTCAAATTGCTTTTACACCCAGTACTGTAAAGTACTGGGCCTCTAATAGAGTGTAAGTCCCAAACACCTTCTCTTCTTAGCTTGTTTTCAAAACTGTATTTTCAAAATCTTCTTTCTGTTTTCAAAACATTCTTCTGGTATTTGAAGGGCATTATTCCCGGTGAAACTCTTCAGATACCTATGTGACCTTTGTCCATCTTCACTTCTTCTGTTTTCAAAAACCATTAACTGTTTATCATATATTCAACTGTCATCAACAAAACAACAAAAATTACTGTTGAGGCTCTGTACATACTTCTTCAATGGCCTCCACTCCATCCAGGTTAGGCTTTACAAGCTTTCAATTTACAGTCTTTATTTAAATTACTGTCAAATATAAACTATACATATATTAGTTTAGAACTACGTTTGAGTATAAACCTTAGGACAGTTAAACTATATATATATTATAGGAATATGGCCTAGGATTGAGAATGTCTTCCCAGTGAAGGCTCTTTCCTAATTAGAGATCTGTAGTTCAAACCCCCAAGATGAATTATTCCCGGTGAAACATCTTGGCAAAAACCTTAGAATCCAAATAATAGGACACATCCACCCAAAGAGGAATTATTCCCGGTGAAACCTCTTACCCATTTGCTTAGAGCCAAAATAAGTTCAAAACCACATAGCTTTCTCTTGTGCTATAACAAGGACCCTCGATTAGCCTCCTCTTGGGCTTTGTACAAGGACCCACAGGCTTCTTAAAAGCATTTCCAGCTTCCTCTTGAGCTTGTATACAAGGACCCATCAGGTTTCTTATAAACATAGGAACAGGTCTTTAGTCACCTTTTAGCCTACCCTGGTGAGTTTCTTCCAATTTAAACCAGACTTTAAACAAGCTAAGTTTGTCTCAATTTTGCATTGAGTACACCTTTTGGAATGAGAGACATGGACAGTCTCTGTCACCCTTATCTTCATCAATCTTCCTTAGCAGAGTCTAGGATCCATGTTTGATCATCCTCAGCATGTGTCAGCCTTCATCTTGGGCTTTAAACAAGAAGTCTCCATTAGATAATCTTTCTGCCATTCATTTTCAACAAAATCCCTGGAAAGGGTTAGCTTCCACACATTCTTTCATTTCAACAAAATCCCTGGAAAGGGTTAGCTTCCACACATTCTTTCATTTCAACAAAATCCCTGGAAAGGGTTAGCTTCCACACTTTCTTTCATTTTTAATATAAACCCCTGGAAAGGGTTAGCCTCCAAAGTCAATTAATAAATGTCAATAAAAAAGATTCATTTCTCTTAGGAGATAATTTCCCCAAAAGAGTCAAAACCCCTGGAAAGGGTCAGCCTCCAAAAACATGATAAAGTCAGTCTTTTAACAGAAAAATTCACCAGCTGAGTCAAAATCCCTGGAAAGGGTTAGCTTCCAAAGAAAAACAGTCTTTTAATAAATAAAATCTCCTCAGTAGAGTCAAAACCAACAAAAACAGTTAGCCTCAACCTTGGGCTTCATACAAGGCACCCAAACAATAAAACTCCCCTGTCAAGAGTCAGCCTCAACCTTGGGCATTGTACAAGGCAGATAATAGAGTCTCCCCAGTGAGTTCTTCATCATTCAGTAGCCACAACCTTGGGCTTTGTACAAGGCAGATAAACCATATTTTCATGTGTCAAAGATTCCTAACACCTAGGATCTTTTCCCCATAGAGTCATCCATACTCAGTTTATTTAAGAGTCTGCCACAACCTTGGGCTTTGTACAAGGCAGAAAATAATGTTTTCCCTAGCTAGAGTCAGCCACAACCTTGGGCTTTGTACAAGGCACATAAAATAGAGTCATTCATTTAATTATCCTCAGCAGTCAGCCACAACCTTGGGCTTTGTACAAGGCACATAAATAGAGTCTCCCTAAGTAGAGTCAGCCTCAATTCTGGGCTTTGTACAGAACACAAAAATATCATGTAATTAATCCCCAGTGGAGTCATCTCCCAGAGTCAATAATTAATTAATCAATCAAAAAGCCTCAAGCTTGGGCCTCATACAAGCCAGCTAAAGTCAAATCTTTTATACAGTAGATAGATATAGCTTATCTCTATAGAGAGATATTTTTACTACTCTACCACATTCAAACAAACATTACATTTCAATTTCAATTTTAATCAAGTCTCCCATTTAGGATTTTGAAAGGCATGAGCTGGCAGTAAAACCCAGACATGTGGTAACTTTCCCTAATTTGGATGAGCAACTTTCTTTCATTTAAGAGGCATTTGACTGGTATACTTGCACATACACAAGTAAGGTCCCCCTCTTGAATGAAATGAATTCAGTTATTCTGTCACTCCTTTAAATGTTTGTGGTAGAATAGTACAAATACCTCTCTGTAGAGATAATTTCATGTCTCTTTACTGTAAACAGAGATTTAATTCCAAGCTTCAACCTTGAGCTTCAAGCAAGGCACCAAAAACATTAATTTCCCTAGTTAGTTCCCCGAACTACATTAAGCTCTGACTTCCACTAGGGATATGTAGGCATGAGGTTCACAAGGAATCTCAGCGAGCTAATAAAATACCAAAAAATAGTCAGTTTGTCTGTCTGTCTGTCTTTTAAAATCAATTCAATTCCCTCTCCTAACACAAAGGAGAAACTTTCCCAATCAATAGTAGCAAACACAATCACAATGACACAGAGAAGGTTCCTGTAGAGTACTACAGATATGTAGGGTGTTTAAACACTTCCCTATGTATAACCGACCCCCCGGACTCCAGAATTTCTAGTCTAGGTGAAATCCCCACACTTAGCAAACTCCTAGGGTTTAGTTGAGATCTTTTTTCCCCTTTCCTACTCGTAGGACAAATAAGAAAGTTCGTGTGATATCGTAGGAAGAACTGAAACAAAATTCATCCCACCACGGGCGCATTCTCCTTCCAAATTTCGCGTGAAGGGTTTAGCGTGCCGTCCTCCCAAGTGAAACGGGGAGGTAAAGAAAACGACCACCACAGAAAAATGGCGACTCTGCTGGGGATATAAGTGTTAAAAAACCTTGGTTTTTCATCCAAACCAATGGTTGACCTGTTGCTGGTCCAGCCCCAATGAGGAATTAGGGATGCCAAATTCCCCCTCAAACAAGAGAGGTCCTGCCTAACCTCTGTGTCATATCATGTGTTTGTTGCATATATATTTGTTTATTTTGTTTATTCTGTATCGGGAAAGGGCTTGATTCCCCTTGTGGTGAGAAATCCTATACCCGGATTTGAGTGCAACATAAGATAGGATGGAGGATGTCTTCCCGGTGAAGGCCCTCTAATCTTGGTCTCCAAGTCTACTCTTGGGATTTGCCTGGCTGGTTGTGATTAACTGCGCCACTGCATTCCGAGACTGATTTGTACCAGGAGGACCTAGAAACACATTAACCCCACTTAAAGCCTTTTTTAGGACGTAGAGCGGTGATTACGGAAGTAATTGTCACGCAGATACTACACTCAGAGAAAACTCTCTTATAGATACCAATCAACGTATCTTTAAGGTTGAGCAAAAACTCTGAGACCCCTAGAACCCGTTCTACAGGTACAAAAATCCTTATCCTTAGTTTACCATTGGGGCGGGGATTGCGTTTTGACTTCATGACCACTATACCCTTCAACGCCATGTTTGTTTAAAACTCTTGTGTGTGCATTCATGCATTCATGCATCATTCATTAATAAACAACTAAAAAACAAAAAGAGTCTTTTTCGAGTCGTTTTTTCAAGGAAACTAAATAACGAACGTTTTGAACTTCAGAGAAAGAGAGAAACGGAGAAAGGACTTAAGGATCTATACCATGGATTACGGAAGAAAGAGAGCTAGGAAATACACCTTCAAGATTCCCCAGGTCGAGGAACTGGGAAAGCTCGGAAAACTGGTGGTCAACCCCCAGGCTTTCAAGGAGAAGTATGGAAAACTTCTGCCTTTGCTCAATACCAACATGGTGGATGGGATCCTTCCCACCTTGGTACAGTTTTACGATCCAACGTATCACTGCTTCACCTTTCCAGATTATCAGCTCATGCCTACGTTAGAGGAGTACTCTCGTCTGATTGGAATACCCGTGTACGCGCAAGATCCGTACTCCGGTTTGGAAAAGAATCCTGACGACATTATCATTGCTGCAACTACTCCTTTGAACGTAGTCGACATCAGAACTCATATGGTGAGTAGAGGAGGAATTCAAGGATTGCCCTCCAAATTCCTGTTTGATCAAGCTCGGTACTTCGTCAGCATCCAAGATATGAGCGCTTTTGAGGAAGTCTTGGCTTTGCTTATCTACGGATTGTTTTTGTTCCCTAACATTAACGATTTCGTCGACATCAACGCAATTAAGATCTTCTTAATTGGAAATCCAGTTCCAACCTTGCTTGCGGATTCTTATCACTCTGTGCATTCAAGAAACCTGCAGCGAGGAGGATTAATCACATGCTTCGCACCTGCCAAAGTCTAGCACTTTCTGGAACATGAGGGATGGCCTTTACTGGTCACAGAAAATCATGTCTCTCACTCATACAGACATTGATTGGTGTAGTCCTGACAACGACGAAACCAAGATCATCTTCAGTTGCGGAAGTTTTCCCAACGTACCCCTTATTGGAACTAAGGGAGGGATCAGTTATAATCCAGCTTTAGCCCGTCGTCAATACGGCTATCCTATGAAAAATATTCCAAGTAACATCCAATTGGAGGGTCTGTTCTTCAAGAACATCGACGATCATGGCAACATGCTGAAGAAGGAAATTGTCCAAGCCTGGCGTCTTGTTCACAGCAAAGGGAGAAGATTGTTAGGAAAACATCTTCGCATCTCCCTAGATCCTTACCTTCAATGGGTACGCGTCAGAGCATTCAAGCTCAGGATGCCATATCAACATCAAGAACCTATTCCCCTAAGGGAACCAATTTACCTTTTCTCCACCGATGTTGAAAAACTGCAAGCGGCATTAAACAAGGTATGCCAAGAAAGGAATGCTTGGAGGAACAAGTATCGAATTGTCAACATGGAAAATGTTGAGATTCAAAACATCCTAAGAAGGAAGGATGAGTTACTTGAAGTACTCGATCGACAAGTGACACAATCGTCACTTTCTCATCATATCCCTCCTGCTTCCTGGATCATCGATCAGCTCACGTCAGAAAACGCTCAGCTCAAGAAACAGAAGAAGATGTTAGAACGTGAAGTCGGCTCTTCGTCAAAATTTTAGAGTCCTTTCTCTCAGTTTCTCTGTATTTCCCTTTTCAAAGTATGTAAAAACGGCGTTTTCGCTTAATTAATAAAGTTTTGATGTTTCATAACGTAATTATGGTGTTTCCTTGAAAAATAATAACTTAATTGCATATCATGCATCGCTTTAGTCGTACGCACTGACACGAGAATTGTCGCGGATCTAATAGTCACTTTCCTTTCTCCAGAAAGAGAGGAGGAGAAGGAGGTGAACCAAGACTTTCAAGCTGTCTCATCCATACAACACTCGTTCAAGTCGCAAGAAAAGAATGGAAGACTTTGAGCAAGAGAATGAAGAACTCAGAGAAGAGATTAATACTCTCAAAGGTACTGTTGAAAGGCTCAATAGTATGGTAGAAGCCCTGGTAGTTGCGCAGAATCGACCAACGCCAGAAGAACCACAAAGGACTGTGGTTTCCGAGATTGTTTCTACTCCTATTCCTCAGTATACCATGCCGCCTGATCGACCTTGGGGCATGCCGTATAACTTTACTCCAGAAGGGTACATACCTCCAGCTTCTGAAGCTCCAAAAGTCACCATGGATATGCGTCCACCGGAGGGTTACAAACCTCTGGAAATTGAAGTTCCAAGAGCAACGGCAATGGGTTTCACACAACAGAACGTTGAGATTCCAAGATCTGCTGTCATGGCTTCTCCACGACCGATTATGCATACCTTTCCCCCGCAGGGCGGACAAGTATATCATCACGCTCCAAGTGAGGATGCTGGCGTGTATGAAAGATTGGACGAGTTCCAAGAACAGTTTCTGCAAATGCAGAAGGAACTCAAGACTCTCCGAGGACAAGATCTATTTGGAAAGAATGCTGCAGACCTCTGTCTGGTTCCAAATGTTAAGATTCCTCACAAATTCAAAGTACCAGAATTCGAGAAGTATAAAGGGAATTCATGCCCACAAAGTCATCTCGTGATGTACGCTCGAAGAATGTCAACTCAGACTGATAATCAACAATTACTCATTCATTATTTTCAAGACAGCCTGACTGGTGCTGCACTCAAATGGTACATGAACTTGGACAGTTAAGAGATTCGTACTTTTCGAGACCTCGGAGAGGCCTTCGTCAAACAGTATAAGTACAATCTGGATATGGCTCCCGACAGAGATCAACTCCGAGCCATGACTCAAAAGGATAGAGAAAGCTTCAAGGAATACGCCCAGAGATGGCGTGAAGTTGCTGCTCAAATTTGTCCACCACTTGAAGAGAAAGAAATGACAAAAATCTATCTCAAAACTTTAAGTCCATTTTACTACGGACGAATGGTTGCAAGTGCACCAAGTGACTTTACCGAGATGGTAAACATGGGTGTGCGTTTAGAAGAAGCAGTTCGAGAAGGACGCTTGAACAAAGAACCAGAATCTTCTGTTGGTCCAAGGAAGTATGGAAGTTCTTTCCAGAAGAAAAAGGATCAAGATGTCAGCAATGTCTTGCACAAAATCAAGAAGAAATTCCAACCTCAAGTTGCAACAATAACTCCGGTTGTTAACTCAGCGCCAGCTTATCAACCTCAGGTCTCGCAACAACAAATTCAACAAAGGTCGCAGCAACCTCAGCAGCAGGTTCGACCTCCAAATTACAACAATCGGGCTCCAAGGTATCCTGCCTTTGACCCCGTACCAATGCCGTATGCAGAATTGTTTCCAACATTACTGGCAAAAGGACTCATTCAGACAAGGAGTCCTCCAAATCCTACAAACAGTTCCTCACCATGGTATAAGGCTGACCAATCTTGTCCCTATCATCAGGGGGCACCAGGTCACAATATTGAGAACTGTTTCCCTTTCAAGATTGACGTCCAACGATTAGTGAAAAGCGGAATGTTGTCCTTCAAAGATACTAATCCAAACGTCCAAGCAAATCCTTTACCGCAGCACAAAGAAGCTTCAGTAAATCTGATAGACCAGCACCCCAACGTCATTCAAATCTACGACATTCGTCAGATAGGGGAAAATCTTGTCAAGATGCACGCTAAACAAGCTGGGTACGGTCATGTACCACCTCACAACTACTTCACATGTGAAATTTGTCCGAAGAATACTCAAGGATGTGCCGTAGTTCAAGCTGCATTACAAGAACAAACGGACTTAGGATGGATTCAACATATCCGAGTCAGAACTGAACATGACATCAACATGGTTCAAGGATGTCCAGGAGAATACAAAATCTACAAAGTTGAAGACCTTGAAGGATCGGTAGTCAGGTTCCACAAAACTTTAAATGGACTTGCCTACTTTGGAACAGATTTCCACGCTTACAGTAGATGCAGAATTTGTCGAAGAAATTCACGAGGATGTTTCCGTGTTCGCAACGACATTCAAAAGCTGATGGATGACAATACCATTACTGTTCTTGCCAACAGAGAAGATGATGAAGTCTTTACCGTATCTCCTCAAATTAATCAAGATGAACCTATGCAAGTTAAGTATGATAGCAGGAAGACAGCAGTTGCACCACTAGTCATCTACTTACCAGGTCCTGTACCGTATGAGTCCAGCAAGGCTATACCATACAAGTATAATGCTACATTCATTGAAAATGGTAAGGAAATACCATTACCGTCTGTTGTCAACATTGCTGATGTTAGTCGAGTCACCAGAAGTGGACGAGTCTTCAACAGAACAACAGAAAATGTGGAGAAACCTTCGGAGGAAGTACCACATAGGCAAGACAATCATCCGACCAATGCTGTTCAAGCGAAAGAAAATGATGAGATCTTGAAGTTAATCCAGAGGATTGAATACAACATTGTAGATCAATTACTACATACTCCGTCTAGGATTTCTGTTCTTTCCCTGCTATTGAGTTCTGAAGCTCATAGGGAAGCTCTACAAAAAGTTTTGGAACAAGCTTTTGTAGAACCAAGTGTTACTATAAGCCAATTCAACAACATCGTTGCCAACATTTCCGCGGGAACTAGCCTAAGTTTCTGTGACGAAGATCTTCCTGAAGAAGGAGTGGACCACAATCTTCCACTTCACATCTCAGTTGGCTGCATGGGCAATACACTCACAGGAGTCCTAATAGACAATGGATCCTCTCTCAACGTCATGCCTAAATCAACATTATCAAGATTATCTTTCGAAGATTACCCTCTAAGAAAAAGTCATGTCATCGTCAAAGCATTTGATGGATCAAGAAAGTCAGTTTTCGGAGAAGTAGATCTTCCCATAACTATTGGACCTCAGACGTTCAAAATCACTTTCCAGGTTATGGACATTCCAGCACAATACAGTTGTTTGCTAGGTCGCCCATGGATTCATGAGGCTGGGGCAATTACTTCAACACTTCATCAGAAACTGAAGTTCATAAGAAATGACAAATTGGTAACCGTATGTGGAGAACGAGCTCTGATCGTCAGCAACCTGTCATCATTCTCCGACATAGAACCAAAAGAAGTTGTTGGAACTAAATTCCAAGCGCTTTCCTTAGACAAAGGAAAGGAGAAAGCAGCGTCTATTTCTTCATACAAAGATGCAATCCAAGTTGTAAAGGATGGCACTACCAGTGGTTGGGGGCACATTAATATTCCTACCAACAACAAGAACAGAACAGGAGTTGGATTCTTTCCAACATCATCAAGAGCTATCCCAGGGATCGAGGTAGTTCTCCCTATTCAAGAAACTTTCTGCAGTGGAGGTTTTCTTCAACCTGTTCATCAAACAGTCAATACCATCAGTACGGAAAACACCGATGAAGAGGAATGGTTATCCTATCTTAACAAAGTAGGATATATCTCCCTACCAGAGTCTGATCCACCTTGCTGTTATCCGACTAAAGGATCTGAAAGTAAGACTCGACCTAGCAGTGATGAAGTTACTGACAGCTTCACCACCAGAAATCATGGTTCATCAGAAGAAGTTCCTCCTATCCCCGAAGAGACTTGGGATACATTAGGAGAACCAAGCGGAAAATTCGACTACATGGTGAAATACTCCGCTCCTGAAAGTTCAAGAATCTCTCTTGAAGATATTGTTCCAACTGGATGGAACATTGATTATGAGTACCTCTCTCAACCAAAAGAGATGTATAACCCTTGCTATTCATCATCAGCATCTGGTGAAGTCATCATTAAGGATTATATCCCCAAGTCACCTTCCGAGGCTACGGATCTAGAGTTCACATATCTAGTCAATGCCATCTTGGGAGAAGAGCAAGACCAAAATACAGAAGAGGACGATCTCGAAAGTGTCTCTGACAACGAGTCTCTCCATTCAGAAGATTGGAAGTTTCCTCAAAAGAAAAACCGACATACTCCACTTGGAAATGGGTATGCTCACACCGCTCAGTCTGCTGAAGTAGAAGAAGATCGTCTGAGTGTTGCAAAGACAGTGGTTGGTAAATCAAGACCTACCACAGGCCAGCTTAAGCCTAAGGTTCCAGATTACTTAGTGCACAATGGGGTTCGCCACTACTGGACAGCTGTTGAAGTTTCAACTGTTGTTCGCACTCCTAAGTAGGAACTTTCACCGTTATTTTATCCTCTCACCATAGCCCAGGGTGAAGAGATGTTTCATAGGGCTTTGCATTTTACTATTTCTTAGGAAAATGTCCCTCTTTGCTTCGCCCAAAGCAATAGAGTTTTGTTTTATAGGGTCTTTGTTTCAAGAAATGACTGTCAATAAATAAAAATGTCATTCTGTTCCTTCGTTTAGTTTTCCCTTTTCTTTTTTCGGAAATTGGTAATCCTAAAAAACACCCTTAAAAAACATCAAAAAAAATCATTAACTGCATACACCGAGTCTTCCCTCGTTGTCTAAATAAAACTTATCACACATATGCAGATTAATCATAAAATACCCCGTTGAAACGTGCGACCGTATGACTTCTCCAAGCTTTGAGTTTCCTGTATTCGAGGCAGAGGAAGAAGAAGACGAAGAAATATCAAAGGAAATTTCACGGTTACTTCAACAAAAGGAAGAGGCCATTCAGCCATACAATGAGCCTCTAGAGATCATTAACCTTGGTTCCGATGGAAATAGAAAAGAGGTTAAGATTGGAGCTTCGCTCAGTTCAGAGATCAGAGAGAGTTTGATACAGCTGCTCAGAGAATTCTCAGATGTCTTCGCTTGGTCTTATCAAGATATGCCAGGGTTGGATACCAGTATAGTGGAGCATCACTTGCCATTAAAAGCAGAATGCCCTCCGGTCAAGCAAAAATTGAGAAGAACTCATCCGGAGATGGCCATGAAAATCAAAGAGGAAGTTCAAAAGCAGATCAACGCAGGTTTCCTCGTCACTTCAGAATACCCTCAGTGGTTAGCTAACATTGTTCCCGTTCCTAAGAAAGACGGAAAAGTCCGCATGTGCGTCGACTACAGAGATTTGAACAAAGCTAGCCCTAAGGATGATTTTCCTTTACCACATATTGATATGTTGGTGGACAGTACAGCAAAATCCAAAGTTTTCTCATTCATGGACGGATTTTCAGGATACAACCAAATCAAAATGGCACCTGAAGACATGGAAAAAACAGCTTTCATCACCCCCTGGGGCACGTTCTGCTACCGTGTTATGCCTTTTGGACTAAAGAACGCAGGGGCAACTTATCAAAGAGCCATGACTACGCTTTTCCACGACATGATGCATAAGGAAGTGGAAGTCTATGTGGACGACATGATTGCCAAATCAGAAAATGAAGAAGATCACATACAAAATCTGACAAAGTTATTTCAACGCTTACGGAAGTTTCAGCTTCGCCTGAACCCCAACAAGTGCACCTTTGGTGTCTATTCAGGAAAACTCCTTGGTTTCATTGTCAGCAAACGAGGAATTGAAGTAGATCCAGACAAAGTCAAGGCAATTCAAGAAATGCCTTTGCCCAGAACCGAGAAACAAGTTAGAGGATTTCTTGGACGTCTGAATTACATCTCGAGATTCATATATCTCATGACTGCAACTTGTGCTCCTATTTTCAAACTTCTACGGAAAAATCAAAGTTGCGTCTGGACAGACGATTGTCAGAAAGCGTTCGACAGCATTAAGGAATATCTGCTCGAACCACCCATCTTGTCTCCTCCATTGGAAGGAAGACCTTTGATAATGTACTTAACCGTCTTAGAAGACTCCATGGGTTGTGTCCTTGGACAGCAAGACGAGACAAAGAGAAAAGAGCATGCCATCTACTACCTGAGCAAGAAATTCACTGACTGTGAATCCCGCTACTCCATGCTCGAGAAGACGTGTTGTGCTTTGGCCTGGGCTGCCAAGCGTCTCCGCCAGTACATGATTCGACATACTACTTGTTTGATCTCTCATATGGATCCAATCAAGTACATCTTTGAGAAGTCTGCTTTAACCGGGAGAATTGCCCGTTGGCAGATGTTGTTATCAGAATATGACATTGAGTATCATGTCATACCCCAAATTTGTCCTACCCCTTATTTTTAACTGGCTTAGACTTTTACATTCATCTGCATACTCCATTAGGGGATTAACATGACATTGCATTCATTCATTAAATGAACATCTAAAAGCATGGGATCAAAAATCCTCTGGTGAATCGGGTTCTTACTGGTTTAAGGTTCCTACTACAGACAAGTTGGTTGAAATATGGAATTAGGGCTCTTGGTTCATGAATATTGGTCTCTTTCAATTGCAAGTTAGTGGTCCGCATTAATACTGCTCTTTTAAGGGAGAAAGGTGATTGCTTTTGAGAGGATAAAAGTGCAAGCATGGATATTAAAATGAGACATGGTGTTTTCAAGCCTTGAGAAGCTATTCGCAAAGACTTTGACTTTTGGGTCAAAGTCAACAGTGAGGTTGAGTTTTGAATCGTTCCAATTGGGTTTCTTCATCCGGTTGCAATTGAAGAAAGATCTGAAATTCAAATAATGCATATGGAGGGAAAATGAGAATTCAAACATTATTTGGGACTTATCACAAATATGGTCAGGGATATCACAAAGTCTATACTACATCCATTCAATTGTGTTACTGGAAAGATTACAAAAAAGGTCTGCATCAGTTACAAATTTAAGCCCATTATATTCATTGTTACCAAAAAGAAGAATTCATATCCAGGGGTCCAAACATCATTCGATTCAACATTGTTCAAATTCCCATCATTTCTCATTCAAAGTACTACACAAGTATGCAAATTCCATTCAACATCCCTATTATTACATTCAAAAGGAAAATTACAAAAAAAAAAAGGCTATGGTTGACTTTTAGTCAGAGTTGACATTTTTGGTCAATTGTTGACTTCTTGTCAATAGTTGACCTTTGACCCTGACCACTAATACCCTGTTGATTATTCCTGAGCTCAATTTACAGAACAAGTGCAAACCATCTCTCCTTGGGTTTCATCCCTCTTCATGCTGGAAAATTACAAGCACTCAGGCTTTAACACTCTGCCACTGCCTATAATCCCTTGAAGATGCTTTAAGCATATACGTGATGGCACCTGTGGAAAGTAACATGAAGAAATATGCGGACAACCTCATGCGAGTTCTCAAAAGAATTAGTTCAAGACAAAGCATCCATAGTTGAAACCTGCATAACCAAGAAAAACAATTCAGATCAAAAATCAAGTTCATTCCAAGATGGTTGTCACTGAATTCAGACTAAAACTCTTCCCTTGTAACACTTATGCCGGTTCATCTCATCGTGATAACGTGAACGCACCAATTTCGCATTACTTCTCACCAACACATTCAAAACCAGCCGCATTTCGAACGGTTCAGCCCTGTTTCATCAACTTCCTTCAATCATCATGTAAAACCAAAAGAAAAACCATGAGTTAACAGTTGCACACAAAACATACAACTATAAATAAGTCCTAACCATGTTAACCATCTTATAACTTCCTAACTGCCAACTAACTTTTCCTAACAATCCTAACACTCTTTTCATTCTAACCATATATTCAACAACCAAAACAGATCCAAGATATTCAGTTCAGTACGGTTAATCATACACAAAATTGTTCAAGCCAAAGTTCAGTCACAGTACCATATCAAACTACTAATCCACAAACAGCAATACTTACAAGAAGAAAATCAGTCCCTGCTCATTTACAACACTGCAGCTAACAATTCAAAACAGAACCTCACACTTCAAATTCTTCAATAACCTGCATACATCAGCCAAGAGAAGTTCTATTCAGATTCAAACCAAGGAAAAACAAGTAACAAACTCAAAACAGAAAACTAACATCCATGTAACTACCTGCCAGCTCATCATAACAGAAAACTGAATCCCTAACAGATTCTAACTAACAGAGATTAACAGAAAATCAGAACCATAACTAACTTTCACAGCTCATAACCAACTCTCAATCTCACCCTCCATTGCTCAGAACCGAATCTCTAATCCAATGGTTCAGCTAACTCCACCTCCAACTATAAATCCTCTTCCCTCCACATTCATTCTCTCCACACGCCATTCTTCACCATTTCCCCACAAATTCTCTCTGAATCTTCACAACCGTTCATCTTCACCACCATTCTCCTCCATCTTCATCTTCATCAACCTCGCGCCATCTTCACACTCTGCTTCTTCACTCATCATCACATCTTCATCTTCTTCTTCAACCTTCTCCACGCCTCTCTTCAATCACTACAAAAACCAGAATCCATAACCATCATCTTCATCTTCTCGACTCCATCATCTTCATCATAAGTCAATTCCTCAAACACCACTCCAAAGAAACAAAATTGCAGAAGAAAAAGCTGGCATAACAAAAAAGGAGAAGAGAATTTCATAACAAAGATCGGTAACAGAAAATGCTCTCACCTGTAGCAAACTCGGAATGGCTCGCTCTTGAATCCTCATCCTTCACTTCTTCAATAGCTTCGCTCAACTTTCATCATCATTATCCTTGAATCATCACCAATCATCTTCACGCTTCAAACATCAGCATCATCATCATCATCGCATTCGATCTCGCAACAGTAACTCAGGAAAGAATCGCAACAAAGAACCCTCACTTCACCACTCCCTCACGCGACTTCCATCTTCAACCTTTCCCCAAATCGTTCGCCAACCTTCAACAATTTTCACAGTGAATCTTCTCCAATCTCCTTCACACCTTCAATTTCACATCAATCTGAACCATCATCGCGTTGCAACATCAACGCGCGGAAGAATTGAAAAGCCGTGTTCGGAGTCGTGCAAGTTCATGGAGGAGAGAGCTCGAAACGAATTGAGAAGGTTCGGATTGAGAGGCTGAGCATCGAGACAAATTCGAGAGGGGGAATAGAGCGGAGAGAAGCAGGTGGTGTGGCGGATTCGTTTGATTCACGGCGGCGTGTGTGCCGTTGCCGGCGCCGTTCAGAAGCGAAGAAGAGGAATTGGAATTCACTCGTGAAGGGAGCTCAAAGGTTACGGTGCTAACCCTAAATCCCCTTTTTACTATTTTTAATTAACATTAGTTTTAATTGAGTGTTAAGTGTGATTAACTGTGGTTAATAATGATTAAATTTGCTAATTGAAACAACAATTGAAACAAAAATCTGGATCAAGGCATTGGGCCTTCAACGAACTCATGTTCACACCCCTCACCAGGCCCACGCACTCTCACTTTTATTTGCACAAAAATGAACAAAATACAGTTCTTGGACCAGCATCCATGGGCCCTACGCCAGTTTCTAATCTCACCATTATTTTCAACACTGCACCCCCCCCTGTTTTTTCCTTAATTGCTAGAATTAAGTTTTTGTTAGATCTTCTTTCATATAATTTTTAGTAGAAAAAAACACTGATTTTCTCCTATCATTTTTAGACTTTAATACACCTTTTGACATATAAAAATGACATAAAAAGATATTAGTTTAGGCTAATTTTCTTTTAATTTCTAATCCAAATTTCTTTCATAAAAAATAGTCATAAAAAATATTAGTTTTAGGTTAACTCTTTTAGTTCCTTTCGGTTAATTAGAGTTCAACTTTTCTTCATATAAAAATCATATAAAAATAGTAGAATTTTTAGGTTAACTTTGACATTTAATTTCCTTCATAAAAAACTCATAAAAATAGTAGTATTTTTTAGTTTCATTTTCGTACTAATGCTTGAATCGTTTTTGTACTATTTCCATATTCGTTTTGTGTAATTGTTGTGTGACTTTGTTGCTTAGTTTTTGGCCTTATTTTAGGCCTATGTTGTTATACCACTTGTATGCTCCTGTTGGAATCTATCCCATGTTAACATTAGGATTTAGACTTGTATAAACAACTTAGATTAGAATTTAGGATTAGTTCCCTCTTGCATTCTTTTTCTTTTTCAACTCTTTAAAATACCTAATAAACGGAAGATGCGAATCACATTAAGAAAGTGATAGAGAAATGAGTGGGATTCATTCCCTAATCTATTTCTCAATCGCTTAGTGGCATAGAAACGAGTGGGATTCATTCCCTAATCTGTTTCTCGGTCACTACTTAATGGGAGAGAAACGAGTGGGATTCATTCCCTAATCTGTTTCTCAAACATTAATTAATGGGAGAGAAATGAGTGAGATTCATTCTCTAATCTGTTTCTCGAACATTACATAATGGGATGGAAGTGAGTAGGATTCATTCCTTAATCTGCTTCTCGATCATTATACATTTTATGTGATTCAAATCGTGAAGTAATTTCCCTTAAAAAATACACAACCAAAAACACTTTAAAACACCTAACAATGGTTCAGACTAAAGCAAAGTAGAGAAAGTGGTGAGTGGCCCGGTATTGGGAACTGTTCATCACTCATCTACCCTAAAAGACACAAACCAATCATTTCTTTTTCTTTTGCCTCGTTGGCACCTAAGGGCAATGTCATTTCCACTCGTACGCATCGTAGGCTGTCCCCTTATGCAAGAGCGCGAACGTTGACTCCGCCCAATTAAAAAACACAAAAACAAACAGAAAATCGTGAGCCGAGCTACGGTAACTCTGATTCCTGAAAAGGATACGTAGGCAGCGGGGTAGGGCCCGTGCGAGTACAATTCTTTATTTTCCCTACATTCTGCATTCATTTCGCATTTAGACATAGACATAGTATACACCCTTTAGATAGAAACAAACATAGGTGGATACCATCGAGTACGATGGGCGTGAGGGGTGCTAGCACCTTCCCCTTACGTAACCGACTCCCGTACCTAGATTCTCTGGTCGCAAGGCCCTGTTCCTTCCTTTGTTAGGTTTTCTGATATTCCTTTCCCTTATGGGATAAATATATTGGTGGCGACTCTGTTCATTTTTCGCGAGCGTGCGACAGCTGGCGACTCCACTGGGGATGTTGCTAGACCTGTTGCTGGTCCATCCTTAGTGAGTCGATCCTAGCCTATCCGTTTGTTTGTTTATTTACTGGGTGTGCTATGTTTTGTCTATACGTGCATTTATTTATTTTATGTATTTATTTTATGTTTCGCATGTCCTGTTTATTTTCTGCTTGCATATCATGTTTATTTTCCGCATGCATCTGGACTGGATTGGGATCCCCTTCGGGACCACATATTTTCACTGTTTGCAGGTTGGGTGGGATGTTCTATGAGGTAAAAGGCCCAATACCCAGGCCAGAGTGACACATAGGATACCTAGGACAGAGTGGATAGTCATGACGCCAACAGAATGTCAGGTTCTGTTGATTGCGATCATGAGACCCACGACCAGTCGAGGTTCAAATGAGATACCGTTGTTGGCATGTATTTGCGACAATGATGGTGTTTCAGGAGAACTGATAACGCTGGAAGCCATTGACCTACCTTGACCTAGACTACACCTGTGAGTGGGGAGGGATATACATGACAGGTACCGTTGGTGACTCTTCTGTTCTAATGGTGACTATTGGTTCTCCTGGTATTCAAAAAGGTGTCGGACCTTTGATCTTGTGACATTTGACCTATGCAGAGGTTTTACATCAGTTATTCAGAGGATTGTATAGTGGTTACTAAGATTATATGGACCGTGGATCCCATGCTTTTGCATTGCATAACATCATTGCTTTGTCCACTCCATTTACGAAAGATCCTAAAGTCTATTTCCAAAAAAAAAAAGAATAAAAGAAAAGGAAATAGAAAAGCGAAAAAGAAAGGAAAAGATATTCTATACAAAAAAAAAAAGAGAAAAAAAAAAGAAAGAAAATGAAAGATTGTGAAAAGACTTTAGGATCTCTCATAAACGAAACAATGCATTCATAATATCATGCATCTCATAGTTCTATCAGAAGCTTATTGGGGTCCTCTTTCAATCCAGATTTCTGCTTCATCAACAAATTTGACTTCCCTACATCTGTATCACACAAGGATTAATCAGAGGATAATCATGGACCGTCTTGAACAAAATCAGGTTGAACTTCGTAAGGACATGGATACTATGGGGGAGAGGATGAACCAACTCTTGGAGACTCTCCATGTTGTTATTCAGGGGCAAGAAGAGCTCAGACAAAGTGTTGCTAAGTTGGCTAATGGTACTCCGACCACTGTTGCTAATGGGGGGTCAAAACCTGTGCCTGTGGAAATTCATAACAAGGAGGATTCGCGTCATGAGAACGATTCTGAACTGGAGGCTTTCAAGTTCCCGATCGAGGAAAATGAGAGAAAATTCCATCTTCTGGAAGAAAGGTTGAATGCTTTAGAAGGTCGAAGCTCCTCAGGTTTAAATGCTATTGATTTGTGCCTAGTGCCTGATATCAAGATTCCTGTTAAGTTCAAAGTCCCCAGTTTTGAGAAATACAAGGGTACCACTTGTCCGATGAGTCACATCAAGGCATTCTGCAACAAGATGGCTCCGTATGCAGAAAATGATAAGCTTCTAATGCACTTCTTTCAGGATAGCCTAAGTGGGGCATCCCTTGAGTGGTATACGCGACTTGAACGAACCCATGTCCGCACATGGGATGAATTAGCAGAGGCTTTTCTCAAGCATTACAAGTACAACAGTGACATGGCTCCTACTAGACTACAACTCCAAAGTTTAACTCAGAAAGTTAATGAGTCTTTCAAAGAGTATGCACAAAGGTGGAGAGAATTAGCTTCCAGAGTCCAACCTCCACTCTTGGAACGAGAGCTTGTAGACATGTTCATGAATACTCTGAAAGATCCTTATCTGAACATGATGATTGGATGTGCTTCCTCCGAATTCTCAAGTTTGGTTGTCGTAGGAGAACGAATTGAAAACGCCTTAAAGATGGGTAAAATCCAAGACATTGCTATTGTTTCCGAATTCACTGAAGAAGAGAAAAGTGAAACAAATGCAATTTCAGAGAATAGAGAAGAAGAACTCCCTGCCTATCCTCAGGTTCATGTTCTTAACTATCACCAAAATTACCAACAACAAGGTCCACGAAGGCCGAGAAGACCACCAAGAAAGATTGACCCGATTCCTATGACCTACAGC